>NC_034414.1:32323793-32428019 GCF_002078875.1 Numida meleagris | reverse complement strand
TCCTTCTCTTCTGAGAACTAGGTATGTCCACTACATGATGTTATGATGTGGAATACCAATAACCGAAAATCACAAAACCATGACATCCACAAACTTAACCTTGTAAAGTCAGTATACAGAAAGTTCCTCAGATTTCGTAACACAAGATCCTAAGACCATTCTGAAAATCTTTTTCTTGATTTGGTTTGCTAAAGTGTCTTTTTTGGCTTAGAAGATGAAATCAAAGTTCAAATACCTGCAGTGTTTTCCCCTTTCTCTTTGAGGTCAAAACAATAGCTGAACAAATTTATTGGTTTATAGCACAGATGCAGAAATGTACACCTACTAGAACCCAAAAGTATTTGGATTACTGAGGAAAAAAATAATCAACTGTCAAATATCATGATCAAATATAATAACCTCTTTAACCTACTTCTTTGTGAAAATAAATTGTTTCCTTTCAAAATTTTTTTCACTAAACCACATGATGAATTCCATGTAGGGAACTTTGCAAATGCATAAGTATCGTGTCATTTTATGACGTAGACCTTACTTTGTTTAACTCGGATGCCAGACCTAGCTTAGGCTGCAGGAGCTGAGTTCTCTGCAAGTAACATACAGAAGCAGATTTAGGCAGCATATGCACAGCTGAACCAGTACACATTTCCAGTCCAGCACTGTTGTGGCTGAACTTCAAAGTAGTACACAATACCAAAGCATTTTATAAGCAGAGTGAGGTGAATGATAATTATCTACAACAGTGATTCTAACATTGTAGTCCAGTCAGCAAAACTCCCAAAGCACTTCAGATGGTGGTTCTTCCTGTTGATCACTTTGGAATGAGCTGTGCCAGTGACAGATTATATCAATGGTGTCCTGCTGAGGGTCATCCCCAGCAGGGAGTTAAGCAACACCATTCCCCCACAGCAAGATGGAGGAGAGAATTGGAAGAGTATAAATGAGAAAATTCATGGGTTGAGATAAATACAGTTTAACGGATAAAGCTGTGCACGTAAAGAAAAGTAAAACAAGGAATTCACTCACTGCTTCCCATAGGTAGGGAGATGTTCAACCATTTCTGGAAAAGTAGAACTCCATCACATGTGCTGGTTGTGTAGGCAGGTAAACACAGTAACAATGAATATCCCTCCTTCCTCCTTTCCTTCAGCTTCCCCATTACTGAGCACTGCCTTATATGTCATGAGATATCATTTGAGTTAGCTTGTGACAGCTCTCCTGGCTGTGTCCCCTCCCAACTTCTTGTGCTTCAGTCAAAGAAGGCATTAATGCTGTGCATGCAAGCACTGCCCAGCCCTAGCTAAAGCATTACCAGTTATCAACACTGGTTTGGTCACAAACCCAAGATGCAGTACTGCATAAACTCATCTGAAGAAAATTAGCTCTATCCCAGCCAAAAACCAGAGCATATCCCAAATTCTCAAAGGAGTTGCACTTGGAGAAGTTTCCTCTCGGAGTCCATTCCTGCTGACCCCTATCAGGAAGCTGACAGCCTAGAATTGCCATAATTTCCAAATGTAATACAATGCACACATGGAAATTTCATCTAGAAGTCATAATACTCCTTTAGAGAAAGTTCTAATCCATACGACACACATCACTTTATTTTCACATATCTTTAAGCTGTCATAACTGCACTAAGAAACAATTTTCTCTGAAGGTTTTGAGGCTTCCATGCACCATTAGTATAAAGCAGTAAAACTGCCTGGTTTTACTGTTGGCATTATCATAAACAGTGCCTAGTATTCAGACCATTCAACATTTGAATCATGGACTTCTTTGGGTGGAAAAGAATGTTATAACATGAAGTGAGGGAGAAAGTCTTCCAAGGAACCCTTATATTAACAAGGGATGAATCATTCTTTTCCAAACCTCTGGACTTCTACAACTCTTCTATCACTAAGAATCTCTCTCTGTAATACCTCAAGGAACAGGTTGTGATTTTTTAAGCATATGTCTACTGTACTGTTGTGTCCTTTGTGTATTTTTATATTAAACTTTATTTTTAAATGGAATATACTTTCTACTTTACTCGAAATCTTTGTCGATAGTGATTATTAGTCCTATTCAAAGATACAGTACATTTTCTTGATTCAAAGTGTTCAGTATGTCCTAGTCTGCATTTTCCTTTTCTAAATTTTCTAGGAGATAAGAGTATGTTTTATAATATTCCAACTGAACACTATGATCCAGTAATTTTTGTGTTATTGGCAGAACTAGGTTCCTCTGAGAATAGTTTTTGTAGTCTGTAGACATTCCTGTCTGATACGGTCATAAATAAGAAGGTCTACTTTATACAAATAAGGAAGAATTCCCCATCATTGTTGACTGTGTTATTTAAAATACATGGAAGGATCATTATTCAAAAATCCTATTTCTATGCTGATCACATTCTTGAACACATACAATTTAACCCACAATTACATTTATTATACAGACACAGTCACAGTTTAATATAAATGCACAGCTTGGCAAGGGAAAGGAGAACACACCATTTTTCAATAGTTGATGTTTACTATTGAGAGAATGATACAAATTATTGTAATATGATATTATTCTAGTACTGTATGTATCGACTTCCACATCAGAAAAAAACACTCAATTGATAATACAGGCAGAAAGAAATACTGAAATCTCATAAAGATGTCCCAGTTTAGGAGTAAAGATACAATGCAAAGAATAGGTTTATGATCATTTTAGGATTAAAACTCACTAAGACCAGTCCTGATCTTACCTCAGTTTTATTTTTTTGACTGCAGGAAAATTGAAAAAGGCAACATTTTCAAAACTAACTGTTGAGTTTTGACTGTTCAACTTGAGCTTCTTGATATTATCAGGCTTGAGATTACAGAGCTGCCAGAAAACTAAGTCCTTGAGAAGTATGTCAGCTACTGAAATACTCCAAATCCATCAGTTTTGAGAGTATATGTTTCAGATCATTATCATGTGAATAGTATTACTTCCTTTCTTCCTCTATTTGTCAGCATTATCTTCTTAGCCTGTAAACTCCTCAGAGAAAAGATATTTTCCACTGTATATTTTGTACAGCTATTGCCACAGTGTGACCCTGACCTTGACCATGATCTCTGATTTCTCTAGTATTACCAATTAGAACAATATCTGAAAACCTTTGATGCTACATTCAAGACTTTAAGACAAATAGGTATTTTCAGTTGGATTTGTAAAATGGGATTTGATCCATTAAAAAGTAATCTTAAAAAAATCCATCTTGAGAGTAAAATAAAATAGTTCCATATTTGTCCCATCAAATAAAACTGCTGTAGAAATTGTCATATGAAGAACAGTCTGCATTTGTTTAAATGTCTGATTTTGCATAAGACACCATTGTTTAGTCTTATTGATGGCAAGAAAAATGAGAACATTACACAAAGGAATGAGAACTTTATACTAGGAAATCCCTAATATAAGGAAGTTCTGAACCATTCAAAGGTACTCAGAAAAGAGAGATATTGCATGAAGTTAAAGTTCCAGATTACTTTAAAATAGCCTTTCAAAAATCTTTTTAATTATTATTAAATAAATTAATTCATGTTAATGTATGCATTTTATTGTCTATTAAAAATCAATAAAATATACTTTATGCTCAAGAAATATATATGCTATTTCTATTGTATTTAGTCATATATAGCTATAAATATGTATGTGCATATATATATATAACTACCATATAACTTCCTACGAATCACAGCATCTTCTCTGATCTCCAAAAGAGCTTTGCAGGAAAAAAAAATTACAGAGAAGACGATAAAATATACAAATGTTACAGTCTGTATACAGTGTACCTGGTAGACATGAGATCTAATTTTATACCACTGGCCTCAGTGGGAGCAATGTCGTATTACAATGAAGATCATCATAGATCACTGTATAAATTATCCTGATTGGCTAATTATCTTAACAACAACTTTAAAAGAAATATTATGAAGAAGGAAAAATTCAGAAGTATATTATCATGAGAAATATTAGCAGAAAGAAACTCCTTCCATGCTACTTTGCGTGCTGCATCAGTAGTAAGTGTAGTAATTTGTAAAAGCCTCTAGTGCCATTCCCTTTAAAAACTAGAGGTAAACAGGAGAAGCCATAGTTTGTTTCCCAACCACCTCTATTGCAAATAAAGATGATCAGAAAAGTAATCATACGTTTACAAAGTCATTTGGCAAAGTATACATGCTGAAGCAAAATAATATTTTTCCCTTTGCAATGTTCAAAGTGTTGCTTACTGTAGCCTGAAAAAGAACCTAATTCTAAACGCAGATCTCTTCTGTAAGCTGCCTCTGATAAAACATTATAATTGCAGCTCATTGTATGTCTTTATCATCAACCATTAAAATATTTGTCTCAGTATTTTAAAACTGTCTCTCAGCAACCTTCCACAGCAGGTTTTGCTGTGATATCTCATCAAAACCAAAAAAGAAAGAGCTAAATGCATGTCATGGTTTGTCTGTATGACTCCAGCTCAAATAAAATGTCACTGTAGATTGTACAAATCACAGTGAACAAATACAGTCTTCAAGCCTGGTGTAAAATATCCTCAGATAAGACTCTAAGACTATCAAATGCAGCTTTGGGACATGCTTTTTGTCCCCTTCATCTTTAAGCTCATAGCTCAATCCAATTATCCACAATTTAGCTTCTGCCAGCGATTTGTGTACACTTGTGTTGCAGAGGAGGATTTTTTTGTATGACTCAAGTGTAAAACTTAGGCTTACAAGCCAAAATAATCTTCAAAATAAACCCATGAAATGAAATAGAAACAGTGTGAGACAGAACTCTAGGATACAAAAAAAATAACAACGAAAATCCCAACAGTTTTTAATCAAATATATTAAATTTCATTACATTATAACTTCTTCTATATGAAATCTTCAAACCAAAATTTGCTTGTTCTGTTTATCAGTAAAGAAAAACATTGTATATAGAGAATTTTCTTGCAAAAAGAGCAGGACTGAGGAAAATCTCATGTAGAGCTCTATAAAATTTGGAATTCTAAAACTAGTCAGCAGTTTCCCAGAAGTTAAATGCTTGTTTTTGTGTTACTTTTCATCTTTAATTCCACATCCACTGGAGTTAGAAACAGTATTAGATCTTAGGTTCTATGCATGTGAAGCCATCCAGAACAAAGATTTTAAGAACATTAGTCCTTAGGATATGAATATTTTGAGTTTTTCATTGCACATGTTGTTTAACAAAAACACTCTGGAAACTGAGAACTAAATGATCAAGAAACTTTCTCTAGTCATCTTTTCATCCTAAACTTCTCATACAAATGGCCAGATGAGTCTCTGCTGACTTGATTATACTCAAGGATTCCTCAAAACAAAACCAATGGCTGTAAACCACCACTAAAACAGGACTTTGTTTTGTTCAGCTGATAGCATAAATCTGGCATATATTTCAAGTTCTGATTTGCATTATCTTGGCTTAGTAATGCATTTTTAGTTATGTGATAATCTTGCAAGTCAAATTTATTCTAATAATTGATTCCGTGGATTGATATCATAAAAAATATCACATTTTCTGCTAGCAATTCTTCCAGTAACCTGTATAATGGCTCTAATCAGGTTAGAATCTTGTCTTGAAGCATAAATTATGTTCTAGATTTATTGACAGTGTTTTATCTTGTATAGCATTTGAAAACACAGGCTGAAAAAAGATTTCTTCAAAAAAGAAAAAAACAACCAACAACTAAGCAGATTTCAACAAAAGTACTAAGTTACTTGGTAGGGGATAACCTAACTCAGCTAGAATCAGCTAAATAAAAGAAATCATAAAATTGGTGCTGTCCAACAGCAATGTCTTAGCAATATAACTACCTCATCAGGGAAAAAAATATCTCCTTCTAGGAAAAGCAACTGAACCAAGATTACACCAAGTCACACTAAACTCTGCCTCTCAGAGTACCTAAAGACTGTTAGTAGGCTTTCATATTACATTGGACAGACCAAGTGGCCTTAAGTTGGCACTGGATATAGCAAGAAAGATATAACCATAAGATTAAAGGATGCAAAAAAGGAGCTTTCACTCACAACTCACAGTCATAAAATCTCAGCACACCTAACAGACCACTTGAATATCTTCTTTTCCAGTGACCTGGTCACATGAAGGGCTTGTTTCTGTTCTAATCAATTTGATTTTCTAACTTTAAATAATCTCCAATAAAACCATAGGCGTTTTAGAGTAAAAGTTAGTAACCTTACTTATTTAGGTTAAATAAAGGTAATTCTGTTCAGTGTATGATATCTAGTGAAATAATACTCTATAGTCATCTCTGATATTACATTAATTTCCCTTTCTAGAATTAATAGACCCATAATCCAAAATTCTACCCAACAAGCAAGCATAATACACATACAGCCTTCATGTCCAGCAATAAATGTCATACCTAAACAGTCAACCAAATTCAACATAAATATTCCTATTGTTCCCCCACCTGAGTGCCTGCCTTTTACTTGTCACACATTACTGTGTCTGAGTAATCACTGTAAAGTGATTTCATGTGTTATCAACTCAAGTACGGTTATGCATATTTACCAGCTTTCAAATATGAAGTATAAATGATAATTATAACCATTCTAAATGATACGTCCTCCCAGTGCTTCAGATTCAGTGAATTAACCTTAAATGCAAGGCAGATTTAAAGATGAACAATTTACTTAGATAGAGGAAAACAGAAAATATAATTAATCATTTGCCTATCCTTCAGCCTTAGTTTACAAAACCATGGTGCAACTTTATTGAGCTAAAAATTGAAGGGTGACAAGGTTAATACATAGCTTTAGACCTCATGGTTTCATTAGCAAACACATTACAGACTGCAAAGCTGAACTGACAGTAATACCAGGCCCAAACAAAGTAAATAATTACTGGCTTGGTAAATGAGGAAGCACTTGCAGAGTTTGTTTACATTTGGTTTTTTGGAAAATTCATGTTGGCAACAAGTCAAGTACACTTTGACTAGTAACTGTGACAATTGCTCACAGATGCAGCTGGAAGAACAACAAAAGAATGAATTTATGGTTCTTTTATACTCTGCATTTTTCTGTTTTGTTGCCTTTTTTCTTGTGCTTTTTCTGTTATCCTTCCCCTTTTCTTCTCCTCCCCTCACTTTTTCTTTCATTTCATCACCATTTCAGATCAATAGCAAACTTGTAGCCACAAAAATAAGTTAGTTTTCATGGATCTTGGAATATATTAAAATCTCATAATGCATTTTGTCTTTTGGCCATAAAAAAATACACAGCTGCATTCAAGATGCACTCATAAAAATATTGCTCCCTGAAAAAAAAAGTATGAGTCCCATAAAATCATGTTGGTCTGTACTGGAATTTCAAGAGAAATGAATCACTTCCATGCTGGTTCACTGTTAACAAACTTTTTTCAGATGCCAGGGGTACAGAATTGTGACCAGCCTCAATTCCTTCAGTGCAATCAATTGATTGGCTATATAGGAAAATTTGAACATATTGCCTGGTATTCAGAAATAAGGGTTGCCATGAAACTGGAAAATAATTCAACATCTTTTAGTAGATCTAGAAATATTGTGAAATTGCAGATCCATTTCAAACTTTTTATACAGAATGCAATTACTCATATACAACTTCTTAACATGCAGTAGTATCAGAGGATTAAGAATCAATAAGAGTCAAGCACTAATAAGGAGATCTCACGTAGAAGCAAATAATTACATAACATAGTAAGTTAATTATACCCCAAAGAAGACCAATAATGTAAACTCAAGCTCACAAGCAGAAAAGAGCAGTAATTGTTAGCATTCATTTTCAATCAAAGTGAGCTGAAAGACTTTAGTCAGTTCTTGTCAGATTAAATTAATTCATTAAGTGCATTTCAAATAGGAAAATTAAGATTCCTAACTTGATCAAAGGAAACAAACTTTATAAACCAATGACAACACTGAAGTCTTTTGAACTAAGCATAAAGAGCATAAATGGAAACTTTAGTGATCACTTGTGTATTTTAGTTATTTTCCAGCTAAAAAACAATTTATTATTAACAGTATGCTAATCACACTACATTTTTAGAAAGCTCAAAATAATAGAATTGGTTTGTTAAATTACATTTATGCATTTCACTGAGCAGCTATAAAAGAACAAAATAATTTTCAGTACTCATTACACTTGTCTTAGGAAAACAACGAGAAGGATCAGTTAAGAGTGATCTCAAGAGAGAGATGGGGCTAGAGATATACTAGGCAAATACACTCCTTCAAAACTCTGGGTAAATGACAAGATTTTCTTGGCTTGCTGACATTCACTCTTTAATGATCAGAAAAGTACATGTGTACAGCCTTCCAAGTTATAGATTCACTGTCATTTTATATTGCATAAGAAACTATCCTCAGACCAAGTTTGGGGATTGTTTTTCTTAAATTGTTCCATAATTCTGTAGGTTAGATACCTATGCTCTAACAACTGTGGTGATGTGATAAAGTCCAATTATTATCAAGAGTCAGAATGCTAGAAATGCTAAATATCAGGAAGGTAAATGACACTGTCAAATGGCGTCATTTGAAGAACTTTAATACAAATATCATTTAAGTAAACTCTGTAATGTAATTTCAACAATATTGCACTTACCACCTCGATATTGGTGAGCGTCCACTAAATTTATCCTTGCTAACGTTACCAAACAGTAATGAACATTAGTAAGCTACATGGAAGTTTCAAGTTCTTTGCTTAGAAATATCATCAGACTTAGTGTATTTTTTCATAAATGTTCATTTTGATCCCTACCTTTTGTCCAAAGGCTGTCAATTTTATTTGGACTACAGAAAATTTACCAAATTTTTATGTAGAAATTTATTGAGAAATAATTGTTTGGAAATGAATCTCTAAAGAAATTCCAGATCTCACAGAGTTCTGCTGATGACCAGGGATGATTTGTGCCCAGAATATATGACTGTAACTCTGTGAGTGATAGCTGCATTGGCTCTACTTTCTCTCTTCAGGAGTAGGAAACTGGCTTGAAATATCACCTTCTAAATCTGCACAGTTCTTCAAACCATGTTTGCCATGGGTTTACTTATCTTTGAAACTACCTCACAAGTTTTGAAGTGCGTCTCAGCAATCTGGCAGTAGAGTGATGTTGGTTTTCACAAGCACCGTCAATACCAGTTCATGAATTTGCATCTGCCCTCTTCTCTGCAGATCAAAATCTGTTTAATCAGTCTTTACCATCTGCTATTTCCTGATTAAAGCAGAAGAATTGTTTCCCAAACTCACGTAATCATTGTCTACATTAATAGAGGCCTGGATTGGTATGTCCTAAGATCACTTTAATATTTTCACAGATCTAAAGTTGTCCTCCATTGTTGGACGTTAAAAAGAAGGCTTTGTAATTTATACTTTTAATGCTGATTTTATTGACAAGAAAGTGAAAAAAAATATTTTGGTAGAAACAAAAGCCGTAGAGCTTTAGCTGAACTACAGATAAGCCCTCTGACCTAAGGGACAGGCAGTGAAAGTGAAGCCTTTCCACAGGTAAAAAAAAAAAATCATTTTGTCCTTATGCTCTGTCTTGAGGCACTCACAAACATTTCAAAAAGCAAGTAAGTATCTATACTGCTTACAGTGTCTTGATGAGATCTTAGTAGAGTTTGAGATTAATTCATTGAAAGATGAACAGAAAACAAAACTTAAAATTTAGTTTGATTGTGGCGTTTGAACGTGACCAAATCTTTGCAGATTCATACTACCAAGAAGAATTTTGAAGCTTAATGTGAATTTTTGGATATCCATATGTATACTTAACATAAAAATCATGCAATGTAAACCTACAAGATAATTTCTCTTTCAAATATGTCATCAAAGTCCAAAACATAAAAACAAGTTTTATTTTCTCTTACTGGGGAAAAATAACAAATGGACTAAAATCAAATAACTATCATATAGCAAAATATAGACGAAAAACACTCCAATTCATTGTGATTGAGAAGCACTTTTTGCTATGACTCTGGCAAGGGAGTACTGAGTATATGTGAGACGAGGACCTCACAGATTTTCTGAATACAATAAACTGCTTAGTCCAAACTGGGAAAGTGTGAAATAATAAACAAGCCATCTCCAAGTGGCTTACAGTAATTTTTTTAATGCATTGCTCCATCTCATAAAATCTGGCCATAATGCAGTACTTTGGGGAATTGGGAAATAATAAAATTGCTGTCACAGCTGGCTCTATCTACATTATGCCAGGGCTGAGCCTAATATGGCTAAGGAGCAGAGATTCCATGTCTACTGCACTTCCTCAAAGAAAAGTAGCCAGGCACTGAACCCTATGACCTTACACTTCAGAAAACGAGAGTCCTACCTGGACCATTTTGAGATTTCCTTGTTTGCCTTATTAGAACAGAAAACAGCAAGTGAATCAGTCTAAGACATTTCAGCTAATAGCAAGGACTAATGATGGGCATAGATTTAGAGCACCTAAAGAATAGACAAATGATGCTTATCATTGAACTCCTACCAACCTGTTGGCTCAAAATTATTCAAATCTACTGAAGAGGTAACTTTGTTAGCATAAGTTTTAAGTTTCAAGTGTTCTTTTTATTTCTACAGGCAACATAAAAGACAGTGAAGGTAAATCAGGAAAAAAGATAATAATGTTGTATCTCATTTCAAGATAATTTTTTGGTGTATTATATTAATGTGAATCACATTTCTGATGACTGAGGATATGCAGGTCAAAGAACAATTTTTAAAGGCAGTTGTTACTATTCACATAAATGCAGTAATATTTTAATATAAAATCAAGCAACTTATCCTAAAATACATTCAGCAATTTCTTTAAAGAGACTGAACATCTTCAATTTGCATTCAGAGATCAGGCAAACCACACACAAAAAAAGGAGTCCTGCATTCTCGGACTCTGGGAAAGTTCCAAACATAGTTCTCATTAAGAAATCAGGAGATGCAAATCAGAGAACAGGTTATATTAGTTCAGCTTTTTATTTATGTACTCCATGAGAGAACAGTGAATTTCAGTGGTTCTGTTAGCTTGAGGTATGAATACCTAACTGAACACCCAGAAAATGAAAATTCTGCCTCTCAATTTAAAAATAAAATGAAGTAAAAAACCAAATAAATCAACACTGAGCAAAAACAGTGGGCTTGAGAAGGGTACCTATAGCAATATATAAAGCATGAAATAGGCTAATAGCAAATATACATACATGGAGGCGTGTGGGTGCAACAGCGCTAATTCACTAAAAGCATCTTTACAGAATAGATACAAATGATGTCTTTGTCTCCAGTGATATTAAGCTGTAGGCTTTCTCAGAATCATAGGGGTTGGAAGGGACCTCTGGAGATCATCTAGTCCACCATACTTGCTTGAGAACCCTGGCAAATATATAGCAGGTGGAAAAGAGAATCCCCTCTTTTAATTTTTTTTTTTTAAAAAAGGTAGAAAATGATAGCAATACACTTCCTGGATATGGAAAAAACTCAGCTACTCTTTCTCCTTCTATCTCAAAAGTTCTCTCACGATTTTCTCTTTTTTAATTTCTTATTTTATAAGCTTCTCCTGATTTCTCAAAGCAGCAATATGTTATTCTATTTACTGTTTTATGTTTCTCACATAGAGGAGTTTCCATGCGTACTTTATTTTTTAAAGAAAATATGTCTGCATAACTCTGTGCTTAGTTAACTGTGCTAAGAGCATCATTGGAGAAATTTTTTTTATTGAGATCCATGTTTGGACTCCTTCAGAACAACAGAGAAGTTATTATTTCAGCCATAACATATCTCCTTTGTTCTTTATAGTGCTTCTGGGCTGCTTAGAGACACATCAGAACTCTACTCTGCTACTCTTCCCTCACTCTCTGGATAGACCAAAATACAGATATCTAAACAAAATGCATTTTGACTTCCTAATGAAAGAATTTATCTACTAGAAATGAAGTTATAACACTGGTGAATGAAGAATAACTAATGTGTACATGAACAACAGGTTTCAGTTTATATAAGCATGTAATTATGCACAGAAGAATCAACATAAATACAGCAAAGCTAGCAATCCATAAAGAAAAATATATTGCTCATAAAAACAAAAGAATGCATTACATTTTAGCTTTGGAGAAGATACTTTCTTGTTAATTGAACTTTAAATATGAAAGTTAAGACTTCTATTCATAAACCTACCCACATGTATAGTATTCTATAATACTAAAGACAGTAAGCACTTGAGCTTTTAATTAATCTCACACACAGGCACCACATGCCTCATTCTTCAGATCATTTCAGATTTCATAATGAGAATGATGAAGAGAAAATATTCAGTAGATAAAACACTGGCACGAGTATCGTACCATTCACTTTTCTTCTCTTGGGTCTGAATATAATTCCATTTGTAACTGTAAGAAATTCATTTGACTTCTAATTAACTGATGAAATGAAGAGATGGCTGCAAGTGAAAGTTTCCTCCCATTTGGAGTTCTAGTCCTTTAAGATTCATTTTCATCTCAAACAAACAAAATTTCCTTTACCAGAAATACTTCAGTTTGAAAGCACTAAGTCCTCTAGTTTAGGTGACACTGAATAATTTGAAATTCAATAAAAGAAAATATGCAATAGAATTTAAACATAATGAAAAGGTTAAAGAATACTAAAATGATTTGTGTTAACACATTTTTCCCAGATATGTGATCAAAATCTTTACATTCCCTTATGTTGTTTTTTAAAATTTAATCTATGAACTGAAGATGTTCCATACTACTTATATTTGATGACAGATCTCAGTTTTGTATTTCATTATTTCTACCCCATATTTCAGTTTTAATATGACAATTACACATACTTTTTTACATGGCACTGATATCTTCAAATTGTTTCTACACGTTACTGTATATCACATATTTTACATGTTACTGTGTAAATGCAATTTTCACAGTCCTGTACTCACATTTAAATTGTTTGAAATATGTAATTTTAATGTCTATATGCAGTTCTACATTACATACGGATTCTGCATTCCTCTGGATTCCGTAAATGGACATACCACGACTAGCCATTTGTTATGAAAACTCTTGCCTAGCAAAAAATATTAGGAGACAAACTGTACAGAAAGAACTACAATATACTTGATTACTATCAGTTTATTCATATAAAGACAAGATTTTTAATGCCTATTTACAGGCAAATGCCTAAGTAACCACATTTTTCTTAAATCAGATTTCTCTTGGCTCCATAAATGGAAAAAGTCAAGAATTACAAATATGCAATTTTTAGGAACATTGCTATAATTTTTTTTGAATGCTATCAACATTTTCAACATGACAATCAGAAGTTTCTTAACTAACCTCTCTCATCTGCACTAACTTGTCCTTCCTATGGAAAAAGCAGTATTTTTCCCAAATAAATGTAAACAAAACAATGTCATAACACTATAATCCATTAGTTATTTTGGGACTATGCTAATGAAATAATACTGTGTAATAATAACACACCTGAGCTATATTTATGCATGGTTATAGTCCATTTCTATGGAAAGTAACTAATTATAGACTCCTGTTTGTTAATATGCTGAGCTATGAACCTTCAGCTATTTAGGATCAAATTACTCTGCAGACACAAACTTGCATTATATAGAACAGTGCATGCTGCTCTATAAATTTTATTTATTCTATTTATTTCATTCTTAAAATACAACAGTAACAATCTAGCAGTATTCTAATCTGTTTACTGGCCTGCACATGCAGAGGATTTAACATTTATCATCAAGCTGACTGCATCATAATGACATATCATACTGCAGGAAATGAAAGAATCTTATTCCCCTGCTTTCTTGTGTGAAAACAGAAATTTATGCTCAAAGATTGTACTTTTCTCTACTTGTTAGATGTAAATATGTCAGAGATATACTAAAATAGCATTCAATATAAACTACTCTTTTTAAAACAAAGTTGTCATTCTTCTCCTACTGAATTGCTCATAAATTCAAGTTTGAATGAAGATATCAGATTACATTAAATGCATTTTGGTATCTATAACTTTCCGCAATGAATTAAAACTAGCTGATCATGTCTCAAGTGCATTTCATTTTCTGTTGATTCATGTACTGCAATATAACCTTCAAAATTCCCTTATGCCAACAAGCTCACTCAGATATGCTGAGCACAAGAGCAGATTAAAGTAGCTATGAGCTTGAAAACTGTATCAAGACATCAGATAATACAGTAGAAGTGTAATGAAAATGTAAACAAAACCTGCAAAAGTAGAAATTGCTGTTCATATAATCTGTTGCTGAATTCAGTTGAGAGTTTTGTTGCAAGAAGTCCATATATTAATACAGAACAAAATGGCATGGTCATTATAATGAGATTTTTTCATTCTGTTCTTTTCTAGAATGTTCTCTTTAGGAGTTAGCACTGAATAATGACTACATTCCTGTTTTCTCGAAATAATGTTTATACCAAAGTCAAATTTAAAGCTGAGATATAAAGTCAGGAATAAGAAAACATTGCATCTCTTTTTCTCACAGACTTATTTTTTAAGTTACTTTCAGAAATAACCTCCCATATTTTCCTTGTATACGAGCTTTTTGTTCCCATGTCATCAAATCCAATCCTTAAGGGCTTTTTAAACTGGCAAAAAAAAAAAAAGAAAAAAAGTGCCATTACTGATCTAGTAGCTTCTATTGTTTCAGAGGTAGCTATGGTTATGGATGAATGCTTTCAACAGAAGTTAAAAGAGATAATGAGTCCTTAATGGTACAAAATCAGAGCCTTGTGTGCTTTGTGAAGCCTGACATAAGCTTTAGCTTTCAGTTAGCAAGGAGAGCTTACACAGTATCTTTTTTTTTCTGTGACAAAAATATCCACAGAAATGTTTTCTTGGACAGCTTTCTATCTTCCAAGATGAAATCAGCAAAAGTTACCTGTGAGTCAAAACTATTAAATGGCATGAATCAGTTGGGAGCTGGGGGACAAGAAATAAAAAGACAACAATGATGAACACAAAATGGTGTTGGTATCCTGGTATCTATGTTTATGGATCTTTAGTTGTCATCCTTGTGATTTTCCTATAGATTTCTCCTCCCTAGAGATATGAAAGTATTGCACTCATCTAACACTCCAGCACAGCAATACTTGTACTAAAGATGCCTTCTTGGCATACATGGCAAAGGATGTGTTTAAGGAATTGGATGCTAATTTGAGCATTGAGGGTAAACTGTGTCAAAATGTGTGCATCTTTGTCTTGTAGCTGTGTGGGTCCACTGATTTTGAACGACTGTTTTTTCATGCATTTACAATGCGCTGTACGTGATTTACAAGTAGAATATTATTTATCCAGAAAAAAACAATAGGTGAACAACTGACCATCATTTGCACTAAATGTGGCATCTAGGAAAACCTGATAACCATGCATTTGACAGATTTCATGCCACTGTATTTTCACATTACTATAGTAATTTGTCGAATCAAATTCGCCACAAAAAGCATAGGATCAAAGAAAGAGCTATTTGTGCAGTCTACCTGGGTGTCAGCCCTTTAATCAGCTTCATAGAGAATACCTTTTGCACCAAGCAGATTAGCAATGGTAAACAGAGTGACTGCAATTTTAGTCACAACTTGCTAGATAAACATCTTGCATTCAGTGGCTAATCCAGACTTCACTGTTCTCTGCCAGACCACAAACCTTTCATCATAAACTTCTTCATTCGTCTTACACTGGCATGAAGAGGCAGCCCTTATTGAAAACATCTACAAATGTTTCATTGGTAGCATGTGTTTTAGACGCTGGAGTTATATGACAGCATACTGTGATTCAGCTGCAGGTGATTATTAAGTAGGAAATAAGTAAAAATTTAACAGAGACACCCTAAGAATGAGGCAGTTCAATATTAACTAAATTTACTGTATACACATATTAACTGTTTTAAAAGGAAATCCTCTGCTCTTCTGACATATTTCAGTTCCCCATAGCACAATATACATACCTCCAGAAAGCTGACAGGCTGACCATCCCTTCATAACGGTCATGTTTAGTAAAACCTGAGCCTTTTAACTGAAGGAAGAAATATGCTGTTTCCACATTGTCAGTGTGCCACCGGGGGCTGGTACTGGTGGGGGCACTGTATGGGGGCAGCAGAGCTGGGCTGGGCAGTAGGCAGTGGGGCAGCCCCAGACTCCAGCACCTGGCACCTCCATAGGCTAACAGAACAGGATTTCCACAGGAACTGTCACTTAATTAGCTCTCAGAAATAATCATTTTCTCAGTCACAGCAGTAAACTATCCTTCCTCCATGTAACTTTTGTTTTTCTTCTGCATTGCAGCTGTAATTCAGAAGGACAAATAAAACACATCCATTGAAAATTTATTAATTAAAAAGTATGAATGAGTATCACATCTCTTCTGGAATGAACGTGTTACAATAAGAAAGATAGCTACAAGGTCCTGAATAGCTGGAGTCTGAAGTAACCTTGTGGTACATAGCAGAGAATTAAATTACCATGTTCAGACCCAGAGCTATGTTCAGGTATAGAACAGGGAAACCCACAGATAAGAAATCAAAGAATAAAAACCAGCACTTCATTTCACTTAACACTTGTAGACTTCAAGATCAGGTTATTCGCAGCCACTTAAAATTTTCGGCCTTTCACAGTTAGCAAAAAGGAAAATATTTCCATTTACTTGATATGCTTAAAATAGAGAGCTTATATTTTCATTCACTTACAGTATAGTTAAACACTCAGCTAATTTCAACCATATTGCAAGTCCTAAGAACTTCCACTAAAAGAAGAGCTATTCAAAATTAGATTTAATCTTGTTAGAAGGTGTGTCCTGTAAGCTGTCAAGACATGTAAGAATGTGGCAAAACATAAACTGATTCACTAAAATATGTCAGAAATTTAACACTTCTCCTTAGGTTAAAAAGTGTTTAAACTGCTGTTACTAACAATAGCTTCTGATTATTTCACAGAAACGTAATAGGAACCTACACTTTCTTTTTAAAATATACATATTTAGTCCTTTAAGTACAATTTTATAAAATATATGTGACAGCATGTAGCGATAAGCAGGACTAACACAATGGAAACAGCGTTACAAAAGGTGGAAGGAAAATACAGCGCTCACCTGGATCGGAAGATTTGGGGCTCACAGGAAAAGGCTCCCACCAAGGAGGGATCTCCAGGCAGAGAACGTTCCTCAGGGGCAGTCAGCCCTTAAATGAGGCCTAAGAGGGGTGGAGCCAGGCTCCACCCCTTCTGGTTGCACAGGTGAATTGCCTTCACCTGTGCTCCCAGGGCTGACTGGGTCTTTCCTCCAGGTGCTCAATCAGTGGTTCAGGCCATGACTCAGCAGTTCCCATACACAGCATTAATGTAAAGGGAAAAGAAACAGGAACAGATAATGAAATAAATAATCAGTGTGCATTTAGATGAGGTTTTCATTAAAATAATAAAATGCAGCCCTGATTATTACATTTGAATCCTTCAAATTCAAGAGCCCCAGTTCAAATTAAATGCAGCTGATGATAGCTTTTTATATCAGTTACCTTCTTTGTACTTCAAATCAAATGCGTGAATACTTCTTACTAAATATTATGTAATCATATAGAACTATACTGTGCTCATAAAACTGCTGTAAGCAAACTGAATAGCATTTCTGCCTCTGAATTAACCTCAGGAATGAAATAAGCTGAACAGAATTCAAAGACTGTGTTGTGAGTCCTAACAGAATTTAGTTCCTTAGTCTCCTTTCCCACACCATTCATGAGTTTATATCTGTTTGTCCTATCCACATTTCAACCATTTTCAAATCAAGAATACTAAGATATAGCTTTACTTCCTTCTCTGTAATTTTTCTATCACACAATTCCTGATATGGTGACATAACTATACAGGGTATTCAAAACATGGAGAAACCACTGACACTGTTTTAATGATATTTTGTGCTTGATTTCTGTCACTGTAAATTTGTAATCTTCTCTTTTTACCTCTGGGGCATTGATTGAACTCATGTGAGCTAAGAACCAAGCAATTCCAGATATTCTAGAAAGGTAATGGGTATTTTAGATTCCACTACTTCTATTCATAACTAAGATATATATGAAGGTTGCTCCAAAAGTAATGCCTCCTGTTTATTTCCATGGAAATTCCAAAACCGTATTTTTTGAAATAGTCACCACCATTAGTTATGCATTTCCTCCAGCAACAAAACTGAACCTGCATGCCACATGCTAGAGAGAGATTGTCTTCTCTGGCCTAACTGGAAGTTCAAGCCTTCAGCTTTTTCAGCATCATGATGTAGCAGTCAGAGTTGATGGATTGTCTGGGTTTCAGGAAATCCAGAAGGATCATCCCTTTCCTATCTCAAAAGACAGTGCTCAAGATTTTACCCAGGGCTGTGTCTTGAATGTTTTCTTTAATGGTGAATTCACATCACGACTCCATGGAGTGCCATTTTGACTCTGGCTCACAGTGGTGACACCACATCTTGTCACCAGTAACGATGTAATCTAGGAAACTATTGGTTCAATAGGTGCTGACAAACTTACATACGATGTTGTTTTTGTTCCTGTGTGAGAATTTTGTGGGATCCACCTGGCACAAACTTTGTGATATTCCAACATTGTAACCATCATTTCCAACAAACTGAAGCCAATATTCAGCTCCACACAGTTCCCTGCTCATAATCCTCTGATTCACGATTCACAGATTAGAGCTGATCAAGACTCTCTTCATTCCATAGTGTGACAGCTGTGTGTGTGCATCCAAAACGTGGCTTGTCCTTCTTGTCGCTGTTGCCACTGCTGAATCACACCACCTCCTGCCTCAGTGTGCTCACATCCACTGACTGATCTCCACCAATGTTCAGCAAGCATCAGTGAATGTCAGTGGGTACAAATTCCTCTGCATGGAGGAATTCAGTTCCACACCTTTGCTTCATATGCACTTCCGTGTCAGAAACCATTCTGTTAGACTGTCCCTCTTCTGCCATCTGTCACAGGGCAACAAAATGTAACAGAATATTGGTGGGAAGGTTCAGCCTCTACTGCTATACCACCAACATCTGCCTCTGACATCATAGGCCAACACAGTAAAAATAGGAGATGTTGCTTTTAGAGCCATCCTCATACTTACACAAATTATTTTCCATCCAGTTATTCTGATATTCTTCTGCAGCTCTTTGTAGACTTCTCAAGAATTTGCTGTCATGCTTAATTTGGTATCATAGACAAACTTTGTCATTTTTTGCTATTTGTTTTCTGAATGATAAATAAGATAAACAGCTTGGGAAGTCTTTCTTCCTTTTGAAAACTGCAAACGAATTCTGTCTCTGTTTCCTATCTTTAGTATATATGTTATAAATGCATAGGATTACCTTCTCTCTTATTCCATGACAACATATTTTCTGTGGAAATTTGTAAAGGGATTTTATCAAACGCTTTTTGAAAACAAAAGAAAACTTTTTCAATACTATTATCCTTATCTGTGTTGTTGTTTCCTCAAATATTTAACAGAAATCCAAGACCTGAGACCTTATTAACTTTTTACTGGTATATATTCACTGACATGTCTTTTAATCTTTGTCTAATTACAGCTTCCATAGTTTTCCTGTGACCAAAAATTTGACAGTCAGTAGTTCCCAATATCACCCTGGAATGCTGTTTAAGATCATTTGCCTTCTTCCATTTCCCTTATGTGGTACATCATTGCTATGAGACAAGAAATAAAATCTCATTGCAACTTTTACCTAATGTATTACAGAATGGCTTTGGGATTTAAAAGAAATATTCAGTTTGCATTGTTCTCTTGGCAGAATAAATGGGAAAAATAGTTATCTATTTAGCAAATCATGTACACATTGCACTTTTGACAACAACATCTATGCATATTTTCAGAAATACATTAGATTAACAATCATAACTATTTTATAAATCTCTGTAACAATTCAAGGCTGATCAAGGTATATTTTAATATATATATGAGAAGATGCTTCATATTTGTTTCAGATGGATTTTGGTTACCTGTATGTTTTCAGGTAAGACTAAACACTATCTCTAAAGTTAAATGATTTTTGGTTGATGACCATCATGTAAATTTTTATTTCATAAAAATAGTACGCAAATTCACCAGTGATATTATTTTTATGCTTATTGAGATCCATAATACATTTCATCAGAATCTGGACACCTGATGTACCTAGTGTGTAGTAAATGTATCCAGAAGTTTTCTAATATCTTCAACTTAGCCAAACACATTTTATTTCCAGGTAAAATATAGAAAACAATTTCTATCTTCTAAATTTCAAATATGTGTTGGACAAGTCCTTTTTTCCACTACTTCATGATTACCACAAGAACCCTAGACTTTGTTCTTCTATATGAGTATCTATTCAGTTTATGGTCTTCATGTTTTTATTTCTAATAAATCAAAGAAAACACTGACTCATCATGGAGCACTGTTTGAAAAAAAAGGACAAAGGAAGAGATATATATTCAGAGGCGTTGGATGGAGGAAGAAGTGCATGGTAAATACGCTATGAAAGTTCAGGTATAGAGTAGGAATGGCAGATATTTTTGACAGGACAAAGTAGCCTTACAAAGCCATTAACTCTTCTGCAGTTCATGTGCAGGCTGCCAGTTATTTAATATACTACACAATAACAGAAGTTAGTTAAATAGTTGAGAACGCATAGTCCTTGCAGATTTATTTGATTTGTCTTAAATGAGAATACTAACATGGATCCATGGCAGAACTAATAAGCAAAGTATGGAAGTGGTGGATGGATAAGATGACAGGACGGGTTGTGGAAATCTAACTGGGAAGGAAGGAGTAAACTTATTGTCCCTTTTCCATCATGAATTTAGGTTTCAGTCAATTGCTGAATGAAAAATGCATGAAGATGTTGAACCACATTCTTCCTAAAGATGAAGAATGACGGATTCTTCAGATTGTCAGATTGCGTGTGGATCCATAACTTGGGTTTTCCTGGAAGATCAAAGGCTTTACTCTCCTAATGGCAACTGTGGAAACTGCACACAGGCATGATATTTCTGGAGTTGATTCCTATGGAAACCATTTGAAAATATAAATTCATTACCATCAGAGGGGAAAGTACAGGACCATCTGCTTACCAAGTGAGGAATTAAAAACCATGCATCTCTGGGGAGGGTCAGAACTATGTGGACAGCAGGACAGTCATAAACTTGAGGATAATAGCCTACATTTTAAGCAGAATTAGGATATTAATTTTCCTAAACAAGGATCTCCCCAAAGCCTTTATTTTTCTCAGCTGGCACTCTGGATATATCCAGGTATCCAGGCAATTTTCAGACTAAAAATATCTCAAAATTTAAGTTCTTTTTGGAAATATAATCATTCCTTGAACATATCTGTATCTATAGAGCTGACTTTGGTCTTAAGCACACATCTCAATTTTGGCTGGATTTGCTCATGCTGAATCATTCAATACGTAAATAGCTATGCTGGAGAACACAGTGCTAAAAGACTGCACTTGTGAATGCTTTGGTTTCCATATTCATTATTATCACAACAGATTGAAGCATTAGACAATTGAAATTATTGTCAAGAATAGAAAAAACAATTCACACTACTGTGGTAAAAATGTTGAAGGAATCTACATATTATCCCACTCTGCATATTGGTTAAATACCCATCCTTGTGGTGGCTGACAATTTGTATGGGAAATTTTTCAGTGGACTTGACTGTGATGTCTCCCTAATCTGGAGAAATCACTTTTGAAGAAGATTCAACTGATTATATAGCACTACATAACAGGTAGTTAAATCAGCCAATTTGGAAAAGAATAATAAATCAAATTCTATATAACCCACATAAATAAACATGCAATTAGATCATGGCAGGATGGTAGTAAATCCACAGATTCAAATCCCAAAAGGCAAATCATTATTCCACTGTGTCATTCCATACTTTCCCTCTCTATGGTGAATGGAAAAAGGCTTTGTCCATTAACATTCAAGTTGTATGTATACAGAATATAAATATACTGAAGACAGAAGCCAACACTTGCCCAAATAAATTCAACTTCTTCTCTTTCAACATCACAGTTGGAAAATATTTCTCAATGTAGGTATTTCTGTGTTGTGAATTACTTGAAAACTGGCAGAAAGTTAGAATCACTTTAGGTGATAACTCTAAATATTGTTATGTGGGGGAGAGATGTCAGTTTTCTATGTCCATAATTACAATTTTTACTACTACCTAAGAACTGTATCATGAGTATTCTCATCTTCATCAAGAAAGGTACTAGAGAAAATAAAAAGGGAAATAAATAATTTTGGAAGTATAACAGTTTATTTTGAGTTATTTGCTTGGAGATATATACAAACGGAGAGATGGGTTTTAGTAAAAACGAATACTAAAATCTGATGCTTACAGTTATCACTTCCTCAGTGAAACTGCTCCAGACTAACTGAAATCAGGAAAGTATCAAGTCCATTGACTGGTTTGAGTTCTGCAAAGACACAGACATTTGCACAAATCTCTGGTCTCTAGGTTTGTAGAGGTTTTATTTTTCTGCAAAATATCACACCTTAGCTTAAGTGCTTAGTACTGAAGACATGCTCTCCAGAAATCACTCCCAAAGGGTTGGTTGGGTAAGAAAGTAACAGTCCTGCACAATCCACACTATCCTAGGCAGCTTTACACTGTTGTTACACATTCTCATACTTCAGCACAAAACAGGCTGTACACTCTCAGGCCTGAAGCTACAAAACCAACACTTTAGTCTTCCTACATTATTTCAGCCATTTTTTATGAAAAAAAGTCTCTCACATTTTGCAGTATTTCTTCTGCAAATCATGTAGAATAATTTAGAAGAAATTTAGATATGGGACCAGAAATAAAATCTCTCAATGGTATGTGTCTTCTTTTTTTTTTTTTTCTGTTCACAGAGGTAATTCTTTTCTCCATTGTTATTTTTGAAAATAAAATAGATTGTATCTGCCCCACTCCAGGAAAATTTTGTCACCCACTCTCCAGTTCAGACTGTTCTCCACACTGGCATTTTGAATTTGTGATTATTTCTGCTCTAGAGTAATTTATAATAGAGTTTTTATTCAAGACATAGCATGTTTATTGCTTTTATCTAGAGGTTTTCAGTAAGAGTTCAGATTGTGTTTTGAGAGATTTACATTTGAACTGAAAGTGTTTATTTTTTTTTATTTTACGTATTTATGTGACCTGCTTAACCAGATCTCTTTGTATAATTATTAGCACAACAGAAAGACTTTCCTTCTAGGTTCACGTTTCTTCATGTGTAGCAGCTGTAAACCACAAGTGAAGTTTCTAATGTTAGACAAGGTGCAGCCATTAGTTCCACTAAAAAGCTCTAAACACCAGTGCTCATTGATTTCTAGTTTCATATATCTTTAATGAGGAGATTAAATGCTTGTTTAGGAAGCAGAGCCTGGCTTAAGTGGTGTTTGCCCATTTAGCACATACAGCCAAATACCTCCCTAATATTTCCCATTGGTAATAGAAGTGAAAAAAACCTTTATTGCCCCAAATATTGGTTCTGCAGCAGCGCGGGATATTTTATTATGGAAAAAATCGTTAGAAATGAAATGCTGCAGAAAAAAAATTAAGTCCTTTCCAACAGACTTTCTTCTCCTGTTCTCTTAATTCTTTATGAACACCCAGATGTATACTAGACGCCCATTTCAACTATATGCACCCTCCCCCCCATAAGAAAAAATCTAAGTTAAGCTTCCATTTATGTTCACACAATAAGAAGTGCAGGTGAATGACGTTTACTGTAGTCAATGTAGTTGAAATGTGGGGACACATATACTAATTAACACTGAGAATTTAGCCTTAAGAGGATAGAGAAATGTGAAACAGATACTACAGCAACAAATACTACTGGAATGAGTGTCAAATGACAAGATTTGGGGAAGGTACAAAATCTCACTCTGCTTATAAAAAGCAAAGGCAACAGACTGAACATACTAAGAATGCATGGAGGAAAGAGGAAGTGCTGGCCTCATGATTTTCCCAGAGTATCAAAAAGTTGTGACAGGACATATTCTGATAGTGAGATGGAAAATCTGACGTTAGAGAGAAAACAGTTCTGGGGGGTACATGTACTTCCCTCCCCGTTGAATTGCCGTCCATAACTGCAATTACAAAGAAACAGAATAAATTGTGTAATGGAAACAATATATTGATTTGGTCCAAAGTGTTTGCAGAAGCCCTAGGCTTTGGAAGGAATCTTGCTACTACTGCAGATTTTCAGAAATCACCTGCTAATCGATCTGTCTACTGCTTCTTCCATGATAAGATGAAGTTACAATTTCCAGTTCCCATGGAAGTATGTAAAAATTTATACAAAAATGTATCCATTGACCTGCATGATACATGTCATTTTGGGACTGAATTTCAAGGATTTTCTCTATCTTTATTATATAGAATTTTCACTCTACAACGAATATGAAAAATGTGAACAGTAAGAAAGCATTTAGCTGCAAAACTGGCTACCTGATCCTCTGATTGTTAGGGACATCTCAATGTCTTTTCATCTATCAATCAAATTGCTACCTTCTTTTTCGAGGGCTGATAACTGAGTGAAAGAATTTGGTTTTATCAAACAAAGTTTAGAAATATTCAATTCCAAAGATAACTTTCTTGAAGTGCGTTTGGAGTCTTTTTACTTTGTATAAAAGTATTTAAAATGAAGACAAATATCTGGCACAATGAGAAGCAATTGTTTCCCTTTTCCTGCACACCTGACTTCTGCTGTTACAGAATATAAAAATAATACAATTCAGCATGCTAATGTTCATGGTTTCTCAGGTCAAATACCCATACAATTGTGTAATGTGAAAACCTGTAACTTTTTTTTCTAAGTGTAAAACATTATTCAAGTGAATCATGTCTGCTTAAGAAAGAATGTTTTTCTCAGGTAAATATGTAACCTTTATCAGAATGCAAAAAAAAAAACAAACAAACAAACAAAAAAAAAACCCACAACTACTTAACAGCTGACTTTTCTTCACTGAACTTTATAAGAATTCCATACAACAAAATTCCAGAAAATATATTTGAAACATGAATATACTAGCATCCTAATATTCTTATTGGTGTCATTTGCCCCATATCATAGCCATTTTAAAATAGGAACAAGAGGTAGAAAATTGATAGGGGAGGAGATGAATCCTGGAAATCAGTGTGCCACTAAATTGATACAACGTAAACACCATATAGTATTGGAAAACCACTGCTGGGGGTAAATGAAATGAATTCACTGGGGCATCTAATCCTATTTCTGGAACACTTAGAGTGTTTAAATGCACTGGAAAGCAAACAAACTTCAAAGTGATCATTATACCCCTGACACTAGTACTTGATTGGCTGAAATCTTTATGAGATTAACCTCCTACAGGGAAAGGAGCTGAACACGGTCAAAACCACTTTGGACCTGTCAGGAAGATACCAGTCTGAAAGCTCCATTTCAGTCAGAAATGCAGCTAAATACTCAACATTAAAAGGAGTTCAATATCTTGAGTGGAACTCACTAATAAACCAACAGTGAGAGTCATGGACACAAAGTGAGTTGGTTCTATGTCCAAATCTTTTTCCTTACTTATTTTGTAAATGTTGATTTCATATCAACAATTTCTCGCTAAGAGAGAAAAATGTGTGACTTAATCACAGTTCAGACAAAACTCATTCAGGAGTCATCTCCAGCACAGTTCATCTCTTTCTTTGATGGATTAGTTCAAAAAACACACAGTCATCCCAGCTGAGAAGAAACCATAAAACATTTTAAAATATTTTCACAACTTTACAGTTGCAGTTCTAACAACACTTCCACTGAAGGCATACCTTAACTAAATTATTGAGTGTATGGAGGGAATGTTTGAAGCTTATGTATATATGCACAAACATACTCTAAAAATCTACCAAGATTGTGAATAAAAGGTTTGTTGGCACCTTACAAAACAACTACAAACTAGTTTATTTTAAGCTGGAGATCTTGCCTGACATATTTTTCATCCTCTTAATGAACTGCTCTACAGAGATGTTTCTTTCCTTTTGAAGAGACTGCGTATTTTGATTTGTGGTCTGAAATCTTATTAATACTTTTGATTCCAGTCAAATGTTTTACACAAATGAAGTGTTGTAATGGAACATTAGCCTATAAGAGTTTATCACACTGTAGGAGATCTACCACTGATTTTTCAGTGAATACGGTAAATGGTAAACAAAAAAAAATAAAGCTCACATTCCTCAGCAGTGACCATCTTTGATCTTGGTGACCATTTTTCTTTTCTGCTGATTTCTGTTCTATTGTCTTCTGGTGATACTTAGTACAACTTGGTTTCTTTAAAAATATCTTCCACAATGTGACAATCTGTTGGAAGCTGTATAGGAAGAGGTTAATTACCAAGGCACTCATTGCAGGTATGTTTGGTTCGTAGGAAGACAAAAAATAACAGATTGCCAGTGATGTGAACTGAATGTAAAAACAGAAATGTCTTCTTAAATATTTGGATTTATCTTGACTGATATAGTAGACACATAGTTATATACATTTTCTTTTTCTTTCCTGTTGTACTGACTACTTGGAATTTGAAATCCTCATCCAAAGATCATTGAATCAATAAAAGACGTATGTGTATTTTATCAGGACTCGAGGATACTGCTGTAATCAAGGATACTCACTGGACTAAGATGCTTAGTCGCCTCATTTGGTTGCAGCTGCTGCTGCAGGCAGTACCCAGTCCAGCCCTCACTGCCAGGCTCCATAGGGTGTCTGACTGCCCCTGGCCTCTCAGTGCCTCCTGCAGCTTTGAAGAGCTCAGGAGCTCCAGGGGTCTTCTCCCCTCCCTGAAACTCTTATTGTCAATGGAAATCCAAAGTTTCTTAGGCTGCCCCTGGCCCTAATTATTTCAAGGCATAAATGCTTGTGTAGACAAAATGCATGGTGTGACCACAGTAAAACTATTTTAAAGTGAGAACTCCATCCCTGCAGCTTCTATTTTATATTACTCTATATACTTACATAAGCACCTGTGTACACACTACTGCTTGCACACACTACTACTAAAGATCCTTAGTAATAACAGGGTTGAAGCTTGTCTGAAGGCCATCAAAAGTGGACAGAAAAGCAATTATTTTAAACCATATGATTCTTCAATTAGTGTGCATTATTAAAGGTCCTAGTGTATGCTATGGTGTAATGCTTCTTGCTGTACAAAAAATCTTGTTAGGTCATTTCCCTTAACAAGCAACACTTATTTAAAATACTCTTTAAATGCACCTGAAGTTTCAGTACAAGCATTCATTTCACTAGACTTGTTTTTTTTTTTTTTTTTTGTATGAAGAGGAAATATATTCTTTTAACAAGTTTGTTCCTCTGTAGCCTACTTGTTTAAGAGTTGTCCCATGGCATTCATTTAGCTACAATACTTCATCATAAAAACACATGAAAATGGAGCCTCTTACTTACAGTGAGGCCCTGGAGAGAGAAAACAAAACACAAGGGAACTTCCATTAAGAACACTTCTTATCACTATGGCACAAATAAACATTAAAGGTTGGCATCTCTTGGCAGACTTTGAAAATTAGGAGATGATTGATCAGAAGCATTCTGTGCTGTCTGCAAATGCATTTCCTTAATATTCTCTGCATTTCCCATTTGAATTGTGCATCATTTGTTTATAAAGATTAAGTTGACTAGTGGGAATGAGTGACCGCTACAGAAACCTAATGAATGAAATTAAGATGATACAGTTCTCTCAAATCTTATCTAGTTACTTTTTCTTGGAAAACAACTGAAATGCTTAGGATGTCATTTTCTCCTCCTAATACAATGTGTTCAGTGGATGTTTCATCTCTTCAATCAATTTGGTCTACAGATAACATGAAGTACTGGTTTGTTTTCTTTAACTATGAGCACTCTTACATTGCTCAAAGATGGATTATTTTGTGGCATAGCTTGTAGCATAACTTGTTTAGTGAAAAGTCTTAATTGATGTAATCAGTTTTAAAGTGATCCTTGCTGAAGTGGCCATTGACAGACGTTAACCTCAGTCTAGAAAGGACAATCTCTCCAAGATCACTCTAGCATAAATGAGGAGAGACTTTTCCCTTAAAAGAAAGGGTGCAGGAGCTTAAATTCTATATCATCTTCTAGAACTGGCTGAAGTCCGAGTCAAGGGAAGCTTGTGGCAGTATGCTTTCTTGAGTTAGTATGATCATTTTAGTCCATTTGAATGTTGCCTCCATTCCCTGCCTCCAAAAACATAAATAATGTGAAACCTCCATCTTCTTGTAAACTAAAAAATCTGCACACACTTGTAGGCTTCACAGGATAAGAACTTGGTGATGACAGAAAGCTTCACAGTTCAAAATTTAGCCTGCTCTGCCACAGTTGTGTGAATGAGGCTGGGTATGATAAAAGACACCCTCAAAGATCTCACATTTCAAGTGAAAAAAAGTTTTCTTACATAACTCCAGCACTTTAATGGAGTTCTCCCAAATTTAAATTTGTTATCTTCTTTAATAATCTTTTAAAATCAACAAACCCAAACCATTACTGAAATAGTAGTACATCATAAATAATACTTAGAAAGACTACTGTAATTTTTTGCATAAACTCATTCCCAACATCTACAGCAGGATATGCAGTTACTTTCCAAAAACTAGAAAAAATGTTGGCAGAATGTAAAAGAAATATGAAAAAAAGAAATCTTTTTCCACATCTTCATCCTCACTCTCCTAAAATAAAAAGATATCTATAAAAAGGGGGGGACAAAGGAAACAAACAAAATCCTGAACATTTTTTGTAAACAAGAAAAATGATACAAAATAATTATTTGTCTAGAAGCAGCAAACAGAATTAAAAGTGAAAGAGACAGCACAAGAAATCACTGGTAGGCCACTTGCCATTTAAAGCATTAACCCCATTGTTCTAGATCTGAATTATGAAGGAACAAAAAATAAGATTGCATTTAAATACTGTGGCATGAAGTCAAAAAGTTTTTTTTAAAAAAAAATTTGGTGCTATGTTTATTCTAGTCTGTATAGAGCAGAATTGGAAGCAGACTTCAGTGCTGGGTGACCAGTCAGTGCATCATCTTATTAGGAGCACACTATCTAATTACAGAAGATTTTAATTGAAAAAAAAATAATAATGTTGCAACCCACATTTGTTTAAACAGTTCATTACTATTTTTAATACCATTTTTAACATATAACTCTATTACTCCACCTCTTCACTCTTTTGAAGAGTGATTGTTGGGATTTTAGCATATGAAATTAAAATCTCCAAATAAACTCTTTTTTAACACATTCTCTTTTGACAAGCATTTTATGTTTGTTTCTTTTTGTCATGGGACTCTGCTTGTTTATATTCTAACAAGCCATGTGTTCTAAAATCTGATGTTTACTTATTTTTTCTATTTTTTCCAGGTATGAAAAAAGGTATTGAAAAAGTATTAAACTCTATTCCCCTGGATGATACTTTCCTCCATTTTAGAGGAAAAACAAAATAAACAAACAAAAAACAGCAACGTGAACAGAAAAAGACAACCAAACAAGAAAGCACAACTTCTGCTACCATCTACTCTGCTGCCCCAGTGGCCAATTTAAATCAAAGACTGTATATTTATGCTTGTAGTTCAAGCACTGAGTCTTGAATTACTTTGGAGTTCCTTCATGTATGTTATCTAGTTCTGATTACTTTTATCTCTGTAATTTGTCAGGTTGTTCCATTACATTCACACTGAAAAATGTAAATCTGACAGGCCTTAAATGTTTTAAAATGGAAAGGATATTCCAAATGTACTCTGTCCAAAAAAGTCATTTAGAATTTTCAATACTTTGATACTCCTTAAATGACCCTGTTTTTCACCCGGCAGTGTGCCAATTCATAGTTCTAGGTTTGTTGCTTGTAAAGTAGGTAGTCTTTAGTAAATAAAGAATTCGCAAAAAAGATATAAACTAGAGAGTCATTTGTATCTGTATCAAAATCTGTATTGATACAATTATGTTATCATTATTAGAAAGTTTCTGTTTCTAGGGAAAGCATTATTCAATTTTTAAATTTTTATCTCTGGAAAGTGAAATAAAAAATTAACATAAATATCAGTTTGTGCTCCCAAAAGAAAATTATTTTGAGCGTTGCAGTACACAAGGTTAGGGTTCTTTTTAATTTTCCAACTGCAATGAATTACATTTTTTGCTTAACTAAGCAAAATATTGTTCTGGCAGGCATGTGTATTTTAGATATGCATCCTTGGACAAAAACTAAACCAACCTGTAGGTTTTTGTAGACACAGCATGGTTTTCTTTTGCCCTAAGGAATTTCAGAAGCTCTATTTGCTCCTGTGTTTTGTGGTGAAAAGGAGAAAAGCCAGTATGAAAACAGTATGAGTTATGTACAAAACCACTGCTCACAGCAGGTTAGAAACAATTGCTTCTTTTCCAGTTTCTGATTACAGGTCGTATGTGCAGATCTTAGTACCATGGTGAAAATTCAAAACTGTACATTCACCTTGGCTTCCTTACGTTATTGCTGGTTTCCAAAAGCCCAGTCAAATTACAGATATCATCAGGGACCAAAGTCCTCTGTGCTAGCTTGACACTGAAATACAGCCTATAGTAGATGACATATTGAAACTTCTATCCAGTTTATGTTCTCTAGACATCAGTCTAGCACTATTCTCCCAACAAATTCAGTAGAGCTTAGCATTAAAGAAGTCATACATGAGAATATCATAAAGTGCTTCTACCTTCACATTTTTGTTATTGTGCCCTTAGATACAGCAGTTTTGCACTCTTTTCTTTTCATCTCCATTGTTCGCTAACAAGCATAGACTAGACAACTCACTCACCATTTACAGGACAGGTGATAAGGAGCAAAAGACTGAAACAAGTTTATTAATATTTGTTTGTCAAGATATTATCGGGATTAACTTCTATCTTCCAATTTAAATAGGATTAAAAGGATTAGCTTGAATAATAGAAGCATACAGCACATTATAAATACTTATGCTTCATTTAACTAATAGGTTTGGAGAGGAATATAAGATACATTAAATTATTCCAGAATAGCCTATAATTACATTATTTTTAAATAATAAAAGAGAAACTCATGAGTCATTAATAAGGAGATGATTCTGGAAAAAGGCAAACTCATTCAGCAAATATAATGATATACAAGACACGTTTTCTATTTTTATATACAGATAATAGCATCTATTATGCAGTCTTCAGCTTGGAAGTTTGTGTTTCTTCAGAAATGTACTTTGAAACAGATTTTAATAACATGGTATGAGTTCTTTCAGCAACATAAAGAGGGAGAAAGTCATTTGTGCTTTAATGAATGTTTTGAAGGAGAAATCCAGCTTCTTTAGTGAAGTACTCCACAAATTCTCAGCAGAAGGAATAGAATGCAGATGGTTTATTTTTCCTGACATATATCATCACTGAAGTGACTGAAAAATATGCTACATTTACCTTGTTATATAAGATGATACTTAAGCACAATTTTGATTATTTTTTTTTTCGCATAACTAAGAATAATAGCATCCTGACTGAAAGCGAGCTGAAGAGAGGAAAAAACACCTTTTGGATAACATCTACAATACGCTTGACCAGCTTTTGTTAACATCGGAGGAATGCACACAACATGAAATAGGAATATTAGAGATATCTACTTGTCTTCTTACTTTTTGTTAAAAATAACAGATCTCCCCATTTTGTTTAACAAAGCAGGACTTTCTTCAATTGACTCACCAAAACTGTTTTTCACCTTTATTACTTTTAGTTACCAGAAGGAATACCGGAACAAGAGGCCTGCTGCAACTTACGCAGGACTTGAAGCAATGTAACTATTTTTACACTATCCAAGCAATCTGCTTCAATACTATTCAGGTGGCACCAGGTAGGTGAGGGAAGAGTTGTTTCTTTTTATAGCAGTCATTCTTTCAAAATTGCAAAGTTGCCACTTAGTATCAACTCTGGAGGAAGCATTGGCAATATAGTGAGCTGTGCAGTAGTAAACAAACCACAATCATCAGAAGATTCCATGAAACAGCCAGAACAGATGGAAATCATTTCCAGGCACTACTTATCTACGTTGGCTTTGAACCACTGAGCTAAAAATAGAAGGGTTCTACTTACTTTAACTATATAATTTCCCTTACCCTACTGATCCTTTTTTCCTATTTTTGTTTTTATTATTAGGAAGAGTATTTCAGTTTAAAATTTAAATTTGATGACTAGAGCTGTCAATAGAACTAGTTGGAAAAGGCAAGGTTACCTTTTTTTGTCTTCTTCCACCATTACTTCCTTCTTGACTTCCCAGAGAGATTACCTTCTCTCTGCTCACCAGATGTTTATTCCCTGTCTGACTGATTTTCTTTCTCTCCAGCTCCCCCATTTCCTGAGTTGTTTCAAGGTCTTTTCTCAACTCCCATTCCTTGGAGTGATCTTTGTTTACAGGTTCAGTGGGTAAGTCCCATCTCAGAAAGTGCTTTAGAATGTGTTTGAATACTTTGCTAGTATGATTTGGTTCTCCTCCCATGTTACACATTTAAGAAGTCAGCAGTTGATCTTTTATTGAGTGTTTTAGCATATTAAAACAACTGTAGCATAGAGAGGTAAGCTATTTCAATTATACATCCCATTTTCTTCATTCTCCATATGTTAGGTTCATTTCAGACTTGAAGTTTTGCACTGGAACTTGAGAGACTTACTGCAAAACAATTTAGGGAGCTTCACTTCAGCTTTAAATGCTTTAAGAAATATTAGAGATTTTAAAACTACAAAACTCTTTAAAATAACAGATCACTAAATACAGTCAAACAAACTTCTGTGCAATAGCTGTTGAACTCCAGATGTGTATGTAATTGAGTCCTATTAATTTAACTAAGAACTCATTAGTTTTTCACTCCATTTCAATGTGGTAATTTTTATAAAATTCTATGGAGAAATGCTGGACTATGTGTGCTTGCACAGATATGCTTGTGCAGACATACACACAGATTCACTCGCTGAGCACTCATTTTGCATTTCCAGCATTGCATTGGTTGTAAAATCCCCCCAGTGTGCATTTCTGAAGTAATAACTAAGTACCTTCTGAAATTTCTTGGATTTAGGTATAAGAAAGACAGTCTAAAAGTATAAGTAGATTGTTGTGGAATTCCCATTTATTTTAAATACAGACTGAGAAATGGAGAGTGGATGGTGAAGAATTTTTCCACTGGAATAAAAGACCTACTATGTTGTTTCCAAGTTTTAACCTCTAGGGAACTTCTAGCTCTAAGTTATAAACTCCAGAAAATAGGGGCCCATAACAGAAACAATGACAGAACCTTAACTATAGCATTGCTAAAGGCAATGCTACAATAAAACGGAATGATCTGCAAGATAAAATGTTTAATCTTTTGAGTGAGATGGGGCCTAATAACTCAGAAGCGGAGGTAGGGGATGATTCAGGCTCTTCCTTGCAGCCTCTTATATGCCCTTTATGAAATACACTATCACTCTCAGCTGCTTTTCCCTTTCAGGCTGAATCTTGTTTCACTCCATAGCCGAATGGACTAGAAGAGTAATAAAGAACCGATTTATGGCCACAAACTTTTCACTTTTCTGCAAAAACTATTTTTCAAAATGTAAGTTAATGGCAACTGAAGCAGAAGGATTGGGAAAAAATACATTTGCTCATGAAAATATCAGAAACAGAGAAATAGGTGATACAGGTGTACTTTTGAGTTTCTTTTCTATTTCTCGCTTTGGAAAAAACTATTTGAAACTTTATTACACTGAAAATATTTTGGTGAAACTCTTAATAAAAAAAATCAATGAATAATCTTGTGCTTACTTTTACATCACAGGAAGGATAAACAAAGAAACAAGACATTTTTTAATTACATGATTAATATCAATTTTATATTACATATTTGCCTGTGCCAGTAAGTGGAACTGGGCATACTGACCTACCAGGTCCCTGTGAATGTTATGTCCCATCAAATAAAGAGATACTTAGTCACTAGGACCATAGGGATCTGTCTCTGATACAAAAATCAGAGATTATTTAGGATTCCACTTGAGCACTGCTCCCAGCCTGGACCATGAAAAGATACTATCACAGCAGTGAGTGAGTCTTTTTTTTAATTTATTTAAACAGGCTTCAGGAAAAGATTTACTGTCTTGCTTTCTTATTCACTGTTTCCATCCAAATATTCCAGTTTAAAAGCAAGGTTAATATGAAAGTGAATTCTTTTAAAGTTTGTGGGTAATTTTTCAACCTGGTACATACAGAATTAGACACGTCCCATTAAAAACAGCTGGAATTATATAGGTAATGCCTTGCATACCACCCAGAAAATTTACCCTGAGCCTCTAGCCACTTCTGTTTCTCAAACTTTCCTGAGGCTAAAATCACTATGAAGAACATCTGGGCTCTGTTCTTTAGGGATTTCTATTTTATTCCATCAATATTTTCCCTCGTTTTAACACATGAAAATTGTAATGAGATATTCCCATATTAGGCATATGGGAACATCCACTGCAGATGATACTCACAGAAAATCTAGTTTGTGAATCTCCTGTGCTTACAACTATTAAGCCTGTCATTTCTGATTCAGTAGCATTTTGCACCTGTCATTCATAGCTAAATGAAGTGCTATATATTGAGGACTGATTTGCTTGCTGTCCCAGTGCTTACATCTCATCAAGATAGCACTATACTGTATGGTGGTTAACTTACAAAATGTTCCCAAATATTTAAGACAACAAAAAAATATCAACCACTGTCATTGATTAATGTATAATACTGGTAAGACTAAAGAGAAAACAGAAAAAGAATATTTTTAGGATTTCATTTTAACCACAAAGACTTTTTTAAAAATAAGTCTTTAAAATAGACAAGTGGAAGGGTAATCAGTATTCAGTAATATTTCCTAAATACATATGTGTATGTAATATGCTTGTTGTGTATTTTTGCATGCATTCATATGTAAGAATATACAACTGAGGAAAGCTCAGAAAGGCAAATTTGGCCTTAAAACTTCTATTATGATGTTTTTATCTAACTAGAGATAATCTACGGTTGTATAGTTCAGTTTTGTCTGGTCTACCATATGCATTTTCTCCACTGAGGGAAATAAATTATGCCAGCCCTTTCATTAAAAAAAATGCTTGGTTTTACTTGGCTAGTTTGATCAGGCAAATATAGACTCCACCATTTGAAAAGCAACCTTTGACCAGTTTTTAATTCAGCTGATTTGGATGGAGCAACATCATAAAGCTTTACATGTTCTTCCCTACAATATATGGCCAGTATGTAATTACCTACAGTTATCTTCTGCTTTTATAAATGATGAACTTTTTAGAATTATGATGTAGATCATAATCACGATTGTCACCACAGAAAAGCTTGTAAATGTATTTGTAAAATTCCTATATACATTTGCAATGGTTCTTCAGTGCATCCCTTCTTCAGAAAGCAGCTTTTATTAAGCTTATGTGTAGTCTTCTTAATTGAATTGTGTATGTGTGTTTTTGCACACACATTTACACTGGCAGTTTTTTATATGAGCTTTGGCATATTGCATGTGGCAGGCTGTTGAAACATGAATAAAGACAGTAGGAAAAAAGCAATGCACATTCTGCTGATAATCAAGAGAAGAGATTTCTCCAAGTTTCTGTTGTGTCAAATCTCAAGGTTCACCCCGAAGTTCCTAAGTTCATTTTTCAGCCCCTAGAATTTCACACTGCATTATCTGTCTTGTTTGCTAAATTAACATACTTATTTAAACCACATGAGGAGGCTGTACTTGACAACTTAGAAGGGAACGCAATATATAGCAATTTCATTATGCACAATTGTGAAAAGGTGAGGCATTTTGTAAACATAATTTGGGGGTCATTTTAAATGACATACCTTTTCTCCAACTCCTTTCCACAGCCTGAAGCTGGAAAAATAAAGTGCAGCCCATATTCTCTTTACAATTTACTCTTGAGAAAAACTGACCACAAAAGTCAGTAAACATTCATTGTGAGCTTTAGGCTACTTTCCTTGGATTTGCCCTCAGGCTAAGCCAAGGGCTAAAAACATTTCATGAGGAGGTCACAGTTTTAAGAAAAATAAATATATTGCTAGTACAGCATGGTTACTCAGAATTTTTCCAGCATGAGACCAAGCTTTCTCCCAACAAATACATAGAATTTTATGTTATCTGTCTGTCATGTTATAATAAATATTGTGGTTATAAAATCACCAATATGCTAATCAACATAGCTGTTGTGACCTACATACCACATATTTCTGCCAGAGCTTCCCATAACATGTCATATTGAATCCACTCTGTGAAGTACAAACCAAATCTACTTCAACCCATTTAGCACAAAGATTCCAGGGAAGAAAAAAAAAAACAAGGAGCACAGCAGAGCGAAAAAGCTAGGTCAAGCTCTCTTGTTAATCTTGGGCTTCTGTGACATAAAGCCATGTTTGCCACCATGTACTGCCATGAGCAATGACATGATTTCTCATGAAAAGGGCTACAAATAGAAGAATGCCTCCATCCAATACAATTCCTTAGATCAAAGAATCTTGAAAGATTCCTCTCTTAATGGTTTGTTGTTTTAGTGCAGTTACTGATCTGCTTAAGCCAAACAATATCTACAAAAAAAAAGCTATAGTCCTTTAAAAAAAAAAAGACTGCATGTCAGTGTAAAGATACATACTTCAGAATTTTTTTTTTAAGATTTTAATAATGTATACTTAAGGTATTTTAATTGCTCTGAGAGAAGCTTCCTTTTTTGTCTAATGTATTTTGGTTACTTATTGTGTGATCAATACAGGAAGAAGTGGCATGAATATATTCACAGAAATTCATATTATTCTTAAGTTTAGACAATAACATCAGTACAGCAAACTTAAGGAACAGTAGCTAAAATAGTTTATAATATCAAACCTCCACCAGGTCAACTAATTACTGTTACTAAGGACCTTCACACTGTACCATGTTTTAATAATCTGTTATCACAAATTCTTCTGTCCTAAATATCTCTCTCTATGTGACATATAATGTTAGAACTTGAAGTTATCTATCTTCAGTGAGGATTTCCTAAAGCATTTTCACAGAAAATGTCTTTAAATCTGATGACCTAGAAAAATCCTAGCCTAGAGAGCTACAGTCTACTTGAGAGTTCCCCCTGCATGCAAGTGTAAGGAGAACAAATCAGAATAAATTTAGAGAATTACTCTTGTTTATAGATGTGGAAATGCTGTTATTAGGTCAATATTGCAAAAGAGTAGCAGAAAATAATTACAGTAACAGCTTAAAGCTCAATATGTAAAAACAAAACGAGAACTGACTGATGTAGAGTCCTTTCTGAGTAATTTCTTATTCTGGCCCTAATGGCCAAAAAAGTCCTATATGTTGAGGGATCAAATACTATTTTCCTCCGCAGACACGCGAATTCTACAGAAAATAAAGAGATTCACTTATGCACCCCTAAGCAGAGCTGGTCTTTCTGTCTCAAATGGAGTGCTTTAAACTACACTGCAATAGTCACAGATGCTCTGCTCTTGGCAGAATGAGAAAAGCTTTATATAAATTCACAAAATAGCTTCATTAGATAAAGATGCCATCGATCTTTATTACCTCTATTATCTTAAAGCAAATTTCACCAAACAACATAGAACTAAATTCAGGAAAAGACCAATGAGGAAACTCTGAATTAGCGTAAAATGGCTAAGTAAGTTAATCCCAATCAACACCTAAGCAACGAAGAATCAAAGGTGTACCGTATCACAATGATTTGTTCCTATGTTAAGTGGAGTAGCAGAAGTAAGGGTCTACCTTATCACCATGTCATTATGGAGTTTAAATTCCTGTAAGTTTATACCTGTAACTTGTTCAAAGTAAATTTATTTTATGGAAACTATTTAGTACATCAACCTCCTCCCCCTAACTTCATTTAATTTCACAGTTTATATCCAACTTCTTTTTTTTATTGTTTTCAAAGATGAAAATAAGACAAACTATTTTTTCAAGAAACCTAGCTAAAATTAAAGATTTTTTTTTAAAGACCGACCAATTCTTTCACTCCACAGTAAATTCTCACAGGGAAGACCTCACACAATTTTCTCATTTTCTGAACTCTGGGACACCTGTGCTGCACTATGTTCTGAAAGACACAGTAACTTGCCTTCTATCTGGTCTGGTGAGGAAGATCACTTGGAAAAAGCAGAAACACAAACTCATTTGAGAAATATTGTCTGTGCATGAAATAGAATTCCTAATGATGAAATGAACTAATTTGAAGAACAAATCATAAGCCCTCATTTGGGAGTTTTATCACTAATACTGATTTTTATTTTTTTAAATTTTTGATTTGAAACAGGAGAAAGTAATGAATTCTTACTGAATTCCCNTATTTCTGAAATCTTCTGAAATCGTAGAATGAAGCAAGCTTGGATATTTTAAATTCAGTTTTCTACTTAAAGCCAAGATGTTGGCACATCATTTGGGAAGTGTTAGCCCACAATCATAGGAAGTTTTCAGAAAGCAGAAGAAATATAGTTTGGCTGAACATACTGGAATACCTTCCACTTTTTTTTTTTACATTAACTACTGTTTCCAGTTACAGCCTGACACTGTTCTAGCCAAGTCTAACTGTTTAAGCCCATTTTACTATTGAATTTGCACTCATGAAAAGTAAAGTGGAGCAAAATTTTAAAACTTTACACCACATGTAAATAGTGCTAAATTGATTTACAATAGAAAAAGATGAAAAGATCTGAGGAATAGATTGTAGTACTGGATTGCAGAGCCTAGTAACTGACAGAAAATTTTCCTGGTATGAAGAAAGTCACTGAGAAACTCAAAAAGGGGAGCACTGAAGAGCATACCTATGGAATCTGTCACTCACTCTACATTTTGAGCACTGTACAGTTACTGCACCTAGTCATGTCAGATGTTATATGCAGGGTTCTTGAGTCTGTATATGTGATAGAGTGCCATTATTTTCAGGGGGAAAGAGCTCTAATGCTATCTAAATGCCAAGAGTCTTAGTATAGATATTGCACAAAATGATGCCACTGAGCCTCAGGATATGATTTTACACATTCCTAGTGTGTTACCTAACTCCATTAGGAAGAATGCACTCTGGCAATCTTCCTTTGAGGATGAGAAAATATTACAGGAAACATGCTACATGCCAGACAAATGGCCTTAGCTTGAAGTCCTGCCAGATGAATATGTTGCCTTTTATGGATCTGAAGTGCATGTGAAAACCTCAGCAACATATTGCAATCCCATGAAGTGCCAAAGAGACCCTCAGAAAAAGGTAACCATGGATTTGAACAACATAATTACTGCTGTATCTTGTCAATTACAAAGTTACTTTAAGTGGCTGTGATGGACAACATAAGGATTGCAAGCTCTTAAAAATGCTACACTGAAAAGCTTCACTGTAATATCCAAGATTCAGACCTTTGTAAGTAAGAACGAAGAGATTAATGAAAAAGTTTCTGCAGATAATAAATAAGAATGCATATGTGCATGCCAAATATCATGAACAGTGTGGTTTTATTTGTAGGGCTACACAAGTACAAAGCTTGGGTATGTCTCTTTTCTACTGAAAATGCATCTTTGCATCTTCTAAAGTTTTCTATTAAAAAAACAAAAATAAATCTAGAAAGACAAATTTTTTGTGAAACCTCTATAAGTTAGATCATTTCAGGCACATCCCTAAGATAAACCATTTATATGACAACTGTGAAAGTCGTCTGAAGAGTGCTATATCCTGAGGTTCATGAAAATAAGACATCTTGTTCCTAACCTATACAAAAATGAAGGAACTTAAAACTGAACTTCATACCTTATGATCAAAGGTATCTTTAATAAATTTGATAAAAATGAATTAAAACCGCAAAACCACTTTACAGAGCATCAACTGGGTCATTCTTGGTCAGGAAAACAAGAACATATCTTAAATGTTCAATCAGCATGGCCCTCAGATAACCATATATATGTGCTTTCAGTACAGACAGAATAGTCCAGGACACTGAAATCTTTTCTCCTAAGCTTGCGGCAGCCTTCCTGGTAAACCCAGGCCAGAGCTGCAAATACTGGAAACTTGCAAAAGATAGCAGTCAACTTCTGTAAAATCTAGATGTGACAGGCTCAAATCCATGCTGTCATAGCAAATCAAGCGGCATATGGCTTGGTTTAATAATACCTTATTAAACCAAGCATAGCCTTGGTTACACAACCAAACTCATTCTTCCCCCTTCTTTCATCTCAATAATTTGTCATCCTCCAGAACATCTAGCACAGTCTGTTTCCTGGTCTAACGCTATCACTGGTCCAATATTAAATGGGAAACTATAGTTGTCATGGACTAAAGCAATGGCAAGGATCTTGCTCACAATTACTAGATGAATGCTGAGCAATGCCCAAGTACATGCCAGCTGTATTTGTTTAACCCACACATTTCACACATACAAAGGAAGTGAATATCCATATATCAATTTTCAAAAAGGATAGTTTTGAACTGTTGGCTAGTAAATGTGTTTCGGGACACATCTATTGAGTCACAAAATTTCTCTCTCCACACGGAAAATTTATGTTCCTATAGACAATATAATGGCTTTTGCAGAATCATAGATTCAAAGATCTATTTGAGTTGGAAGGGACCCTTGAATGTCCTCTAGTCCAACTCCCCTACAATGAACAGGGACACCCACAGCTAGCTCAGAGCCCCATCCTGTCTGGAGGATCCACCACCAGTCTGGGCAACCTGCTCCAGTGCTCTATAACCCTTATAGAACTAATTTTTCTTATATTCAAACTAAATCTCCTATTTTATGAGTTTGAAACCATTTCCCTTTGTCCTATCAAAACAGACCCTGTCTTTCTCCTTTCTCATAGTGCTCCTCTAGATACTGAAAGGCCATTATCAAGGCCTCCCAGAGCCTTCTCCTCTCCAGGCAGCCCAAACTCTCTCAGCCTGTCCTCACAGAGGAAATGTTCCAACTCTGAAAATTCTTGTGGTCCTCTGTACACAATCCTATATGTCCATGTGTCTCCTGTACTGAAGACTACACATCTAGATGCAGTACTCCAGGTGAGGTCTCACCAGTGCAGAGAAGAGTGGCAGGATCTGCTGGCCATGCTTCTTTTGATGCAGATATGGTTAACTTTCTGGGCTGCAAGGGCATACTGCAAGCTGCACATAAACCAGAAGTGTGCCCTTGCAGCCCAGAAAGCCAACTGTATGCTGGGCTGTATTAAGTGTTCTACAAAGGCAGAGCAGTAAAATAGGCTCCTAATTAAAAGGAAAAAAGAAGAAAATTGAGAAAAAAAATCAATAGAAAATCAACTATATATACACAATAATCAGCCACCACATACGAATAAAATATGACTTGTACAAGCTGGATATACATGAAAATTCTTTTCCATAGTACATCACAAAAGACCAATATATTAATTGTTTGTTCCACACAATAAAGTTTTTTAGTGATTAATTTGTGACACAATAGCAGCAGATCTCACAAAGATCAGTAATCGCAGGCAATTTTTACTTATACTGATTTCCACACACCAATTCTGAAAGAGACAAATTCCATTAAGTATAAATTCTTCTTAAAGCTTTGAAGGAGACCTTCGCCTTTATATGGATGAGAGAATGAATGGAGACGGGATATTCTGAAGTGATACGGCACCTGACAGTGAAAGAGATCTCTATTTTAGACACCTTTATAACTGTTCACTGTGCAATTATAAAAACTGGAGATCTCTTGGTGATTTATGAAAAATAGCTGATGTACTGCTGTATTCTTCAATTGTGACAGTTATTTTGGGGAGTAAGGATAGGAAGAGAAGATATTACAGTCATTTTATCTGGATACAAGACGTATGCAGTTTAAACAGTAGTTTAAACAGAAGCAGCAGTTTTAGATTGATGTAGTCCATTATCCATATAAAATAGTAAGTTCACATTAACCAGTAGGTTTAAATTAATGTATTTTGGTACTGGGAGCAGAAAGTAAAGGTGTTGTTTTTTTTTTTTCCTCCCCCAATCACATTCTTTGTGAGAATGAAGGGATTATTCAAACCTGCATGTGTTCACACAGCTGAAACAAACAGCATTCCTTCTTTGTAAGAACAGAACTTTCTTCCCAGTTTGGCTCAGGATTGCAGTCCTAGTCGAAATATGTGTTTTGTTAATAAGATTAATAGACCATTTTGAGACAGTTACACTACAATATTGTGACACTTGACCTCCACTTATCTGAAATATGTGTATGAAATATGAATATTTCATATCCTGAAATGCAGAAGTTCCCTGACAATAAACTCACACCCAATATAATTCTGTTGTATGAAAAGTCTTTGCAGAAGAGAACAATGGAATTTCTAAAGATGATATTTTGTGACTTCTTAATTCAGATACAGAAATCAGAGTCATTAGCAACTTCTGAAGTCTCTGTGAAAGCAAATACTAACTGCTTATTTTTCTTCACTGTACTTAGTCTGGTTCAGCTGTGAAAGCAAATTATACATGGGAACAAACAGTAGCCAGTGTAATGACAGAGTGAAATCAGAGAGGTGGGTCAAAGAACTCCTCCAGAATTTTAACATACCTACATTGATATGAAGGTGTGTTACCTGCACATGCTTGTAGCTTAAGGGGGGCAAACCCTTTGTTTCTTCTAGGAAAAGAAGAATTTAATAAGAATTCCTACTTTGCTTTGGGATAACATCTTCCATTGATTTAATCCCTTCCTATACCTAGTTGCATCATGTGAGGTAGCTGTGGTTTTCATTTTACATTCAACTCAACAGCATGATGAATAGCTATTGTCAGCTTTACTTCACCCTGACCAGCAACTGCAGCAGTGGCGGTAGGCTGGGGTCAAGGAGCTGGCCTCAAATAATCTACAGTTTTCCTACCCCTGCTCCTACCCCCCTTTCTTTAAGCTTCCCTTTCTTTTTTTCCTTCTTTCTCTTTTGCTGTTCCATCCACCTTGCTCCTTTCTGAGGCAGCCTGAACAAAAACTAAAAGTGATGGATATCATCATTTATTGTTTGTTGCCCTTTTATGATGTTTCCATCATCTTCTTTCAAAGTCATCCTAACATTGTAGTATATTTTTAATTTATTTTACAGGAAAAAAAATCATATTTTATTCATTTAGATGTTCCCTCTTGGTTCACTCTGTTATTTACAGCATATGGGAATTCAGCACTTCAAGCACTGACTCTATTTACTTACTAAGTTACTGTATTAAAATCATTATAAGAACTGGCCTATTGATAGTATCCAGTTGAGGCTGATTTTGATTTTGTCTGAAAGTTTTTGCCAATAAAGCTACAGACCTTCCCAGAATAAAAGCAGGAATACATTCACTACATATAAGTACTGGCAGTTTCCAGCTAGGAGCCAAGAAGGAAGGAATAAAAATTACATAAAGCATTGAGAGGTAGGGATAAGAAGAGAGATAGTACAGGTAAAGGCACAGACTGCTAGAGGAGTTACATATTGGGAATTTAAGACTGGAAACTTGAGACTTGCTTGGACTTACTTGGCAAGAGAGCTGGTGTCAACGGTTTACGGGCGTTAGGCCCAATTCCGTGACAAAGGGGACGGGGGACCCAAGGGCCCACGTCCCGGGAAAAGGGGAAAGGGGAAAAGGGTAGGGAGAGTGGCCCTGAGAGCAAAGAACAGCGGCAACAATCTGAGGAGAAACAAACTAATTTACTAAATAAAATATCGGAATGCAAAACAACACACTATAATACAATATAATTACAATTTAAGCTGATAAATCCAATACAGAGAGAGAGAATGTCCCAAAATCAAGGTAGGCCTTACTCTACTACCGACGATAAGACGGCTGGAGAGCGAGGTGCTGCCAAGATGAGAGACGGCGGAAAAAAGGGACGAGGTCTCGTGATCTGCAAGTTTTTATACTGCGAGCTTCTATCTTTTCCCTCCGGCTGGAAAATGGTAACAAAGGAGCAAAGTACCGTGGGGACTGTAGCTGTCCTTCTCTTCTGAGAACTAGGTATGTCCACTACATGATGTTATGATGTGGAATACCAATAACCGAAAATCACAAAACCATGACAGCTGGGAAGAAAGAACCAAGCAAATAAACATGGACAGGATAGGTAAGACAACAGGGATAAGAGCTAAAAGTAGTAGAAGAGCCCAGCAAAGAGCCTCTTACTCCATGACAAAAAATATTTCTGAGTGCTAGCATCCTCAGAGGCAGCCATAACTGAGGTATCCTTGAACTGCTGAGCATGTTGGTTTTTCAAGGTAAATGTTCCATTAGCAAGGACTTCGCTAGCATCAGGTTTTGTGTTACTGTGACTTCTATTGCATGCACCAATATACCCTAGCTTGAGTTACAACGAAGTGTTAAGGGATGGATCAAAGGCTTTTTAAAAAAAATACTTTGAGATGTAAAAGTGAAGATTTACTTCCATATTCAGAAAAGGAACAAATATAAGCCTGTAACAAACTTACAGAAATCACCAAAATTATATATCCATAATTCCACAGAGCAAAGGATTGTACTGTATCATTAGTCATAAAACACATAATTTTCCTAATTTAATGTAAATTGCTATGTATATGAATCACTATGCGCGTACTGTATGTATCTCAGATTTATACATATAAAATCCATGAGAGAATTCATTGCTCAGAAGTCTGTTTTCATGTTCTTGAAATTTTGAAGTGTATCTTTTTTCCTCTCCTATATTTGTTTTTTCTTTATCTGACAAGAGACCTCTCCTTGTTTTTCCACACACCCCAATCACTACAGCTCTTCCCCTTGCCTCTTCAGAAAAACTTATGGTATGTGTACTGATGTGTTCACGGCTCTGTATGTGCACTTCTCTTGTCGTAGGAATGAATCCACTCCAAGGAGATCTTTCTGGTTAAGACCTATGATTTTTCAGTATTTTTGAACAGAAGAAATAGGCTCTTAATCATGTTACTGCAACAATTTCCATTTGCAGCCAATTAAAATTAGACTAAACTTTGAATATTACTAGTTTCACTTCACAGTATTTTGTTTGATACATAGTTATGATTTTTTAATTACATGAGCAAGTACATCCATGAGAACACAATGAGAAACACTGGGTGCAAAACTACTTGCCACTATTTGGCAAAATCATATCACTTCTTTTGTTGTGAAGGAAATTAGTAAAAAGTAACATGGAACAAAATTGCACAACATTTAAATAAGAACCTCTACTGTGAAAGAAATGCATATCATTAGTGTAAACAGACAAACAGTGTTACCCCATGGCATAAACAAGGGGTTCATCATGAGCAGACCCATTGAATTTGTTAGATACAGACCAAAACCAGACATAGCTTAAAGAACATACTAAACACTCCCATGACTGGGATTTGAGGTACAGATTTCAATAAACACAGCTGGTGGAGGCTCTTGTTCATCACTGGTGAAAATGCACAGTCAGTGATGGTGACTACGCTGAAAATCAGCATTTTGTAGCTGAGAATTTGCTCTATCAAATGGTGACATTATGCCCTTTGTATGTGTTGTAATTCCCACAAAATAGATAGGAAGCATTACTTTTGGAATGACCTGCTCACTAACCAGTAAACATACCTATCAGGCTCAAGCAGTCTAGGTAATACTGCTGAAATGTAGAACAGCAGAAAATGGATTCATAGGATACAAAAGAAAGATAATTGGCTAAACATATCCCTAAGGCCTGCAGAATAGGCACCACTATTTTTTCTGCAAAGAAAAGTACCAGATCTTTGTCACTGAGTTACCTGATGAACTACCCGCAGTTGTAGATAGTTAAGGGAGACAAAAGGGAACCGCTAACCACTGTCTGTAAAAATAGTGATTTTGATACAGATTGTCCACTGCCATCTATTGCTATGCAGAGTGAAACTGCTGAGCAGCCAGTTACACTTTTTGATTCTGAGGAACTGATTTGTTGCAGCTTTGGTTCAGGCAAGAGCAAATCAAGGCAAGGAGCAACTTTAATTTATGCCACTGTCAGAGTGTCTCATGATCTCTCTACCACTGGAGTTCCTCTCTGCCACAACCTTTCATGCACTGACGAGGGATTTCCCAGGCAGAAATATATGTATGTTCATTGCACAGATGGTTTGCATATGCGCAGTAGACTTAACATATCTGATTTACTGTGTATGCACAGACCATCTGTGCAGCACATGTGCAGCAGGTCTGATGTGTACTGGACACATTGGACTTACTGTGCATGTGCTACACAGTTAATCTGTACACACACAGTAGCCACAGCTCTGACTGAGTTGCCAGACATACAGATGGCCAGAGTCCTTAAATTCCTTTCAGAGGAAAAAAAAGGAGCTGGAATGAGAGGATGGTTGCTTTTATTTCTGGAGAATGTCATAGCTCATCCTTTATTCACAAACACGGTAGATAAGTAACTTCATTACTTACTAAAGCAGAATCATCATCTCACCCCTTTTTACTTGGGGAAAGAAATCCCCATACAGAAGGGGAAACTCCCTGCTAGTCATGTATGTCCTAAAGCTGGCTCCAGAAAAAAAGCAGAACTCTGACAAATCTCAATAAACTTCACAGAGAAAATTTTATCTGCAGATTAAGTCTATTTAAAATTAGCAAATCCATTGCAATGGAATTACACACGCTTGTGTTAGTGAACATTGGCAGCCACTTCAGGTTTTCTGCCTATAAACAGCCTCTCCAGCTGGAAGTTTTTAGATTATACAGGACAGCATTCAACTCAGCAACCCAGACCAACTGTATGCCATATCTCAGAAGGAAGCTTAGTCACTTTAGACCAATCCTACCCCTTTGGAAGACTGGGATTCAGTGTCCTGGAACATACCAAGTTTTCATTCCCATCACTAAGACTGTGAGCTAACAACACTGTTTCTAACATTTTTGCCAATTTTCTGTCCATTAACTGCCCTTTAACTCTAAACAACAAACTTAAACATATAAATAACTTATCAGATCCACCAGTCTTTTCAGTAATGGAAAAAGTAAATTACAAAGCATGCTATTGGCTAGAATACATGGAAACTTTATGTATGTACTACAATAACACTATAATGTGATGGAAAGTACACCAATAACAGCAGGGTGGCACAAACCTAGGCTGCAGCAAATAAGAGCAAGCCTAAACACAGCAGCTGGGTATGCAAAAACAAGGGGAAAAAAAACTCCTCACCTTAGAAAGGCCTCTGGTACCCAGGAAACTCCAGCAAGATACTCTCACCTCCACTGCCAACCCTTAAATGAGGTCTGGGAAGGGGTGGATCCTGGCTCCACCCCTTCTGGTCACTCAGGTGCATTGCACCTGACCTTGCCTTCCTACCAGGTGCTCCATCACTGGTTCAAGCCGTGACTTAGCATTTCTGCTACAACTACCTAATTGATAGCTTTTCACTGACGGAGGGAATATTGTGCGGATATGTTGGAAAGGAGAAGGAAAATGGAACATTCAAGTGAATGCTGCAAGGAAGACAAGGACTGCTTAAGGCTTATCAGCTACTATTGGGGTTTCTACTTTAATTTAAGAAAAGGCAAGATTCTCCAGCTCTGTTGTTAATCTATTAATTCTCTTCAGTTTCCTCAAAAACTGTCTTTCTTACCCACTAACATGTGTAAGATAGCAAGCTAACACAATTTTTATCACAATATACACTTTCTAAATATACTGAACTTTTGAAGACCCTTGAAAACAGCTTGTAATATTGTATTTGACCAATGGGTGAAAAACGTTAACCTTGTGCCTTTGAAGACTAAATACCCTTCACTTTATAAAGCAGTGTGTCTTAAAAGGTACTTGTCTCTTCTAAGCTGCTTTGCCTCACTTTTATTTTTTACCTCATCCCTGTGGTCTCTGTTTAAATCACAATTGAAACATTTCAGAATATATTTCCTAATTAGCACTATATCAAATACATTTCTTGCAATAAGTGAACTGTGTTGAAGAGTAAAACCCATATTGCAGCTAAAGGTTGAAATATCAGATTTATTTTATCCTACAGTAAAGAAAGTAAAATTTGTAGGTGGTAAAAGATGCTAGATTTTTTTAGTTGCTTTCATTACTGTGTCTAATCACTTATGAACATTTATAAATACAAATTTTTTTCAAATACTTTCTCATAAATAGAAGGTAATGAATGAAAGCTGGAGGTTTATTCACATAATCTGTCAACTGCAACAGGCAATGACTTGCAAAAAAGGATAATTTACTAGTACTGAAACTGGCAGTGGGCGTAACATACTTGGCACATTTTTAATATCCTTAGCATATTTTGTTTCAAACTTGTTAAAAGGATATGCTGTAATTGATCTGCTTTTAGTGACAGTATTGAATAATACTGCCAGAAGTTGTAGCATGTATCAACACAAAAAGACAGCAGAATTAAAAGATGTCTATTAAAATTGATTAGACCCTTCAGTAGTCATTACTATATATGATATATTATTCCCAAATAACTTCATACCTATACGTTTTCACTGCATGCAATAACATCTCTGTATATTGCAGCTTCATAAACGCTGCTGTCTAAATTTAAAAAAATAATAATCATGTAATAGACTGTATCTATTCTTCCAAAAGATAATGTGGGTGATGTCAAGGATCTCTGCTGCACCGAGCCCCTAGTGGAATTTTTGTTGGCTCAGTCAAATCTCAAATTGTTTTAAAACAAATACCAAAAATTTTGAAGGCTTTCATACCATTTCATAATAGTATGGAAAATCAAGAGCCAGCTCCCCTCTCCTTAAACACTCACTTTTGAGGATACCATAATGCAGTAGCATATGTTTGAAAGTGACACTCTTATTTCCAGAGGTACACAATGTATGTTTAATATTCACTAGCACAAAAAACTCAGTAAGACTGGAACTCAAATGAACAGCATAATCATCTGGCAATATAACAACTCAGTTACTTGCTCAGTCTTTCAACTAGCTTAAGCCACAGAAATATTTTCTGGATTCCCAGTGACAGAACAGCCACCTCAGAGCACTGGCTAGAACATATATAAAAGGTATATGTCTTGAATTCAGTTCCCATTCTGAATCAATTAAAGACAGAATATAAGGCTGAATCTCACATTTCTTACGTCACCTTAACAATGAAAATACTTAAATTAGCCTAGTCTCTCTTTTTTCAAGTATTCCACTTTTCCCCTTAAACCATAGTGCCCAGCAATAATATTCACAAACTTAAGGGAACATGGCAAGGAGAAATAAACAACTTGAATCTGTTCTTTTGGTTCTGAGAAGACTATTCATGTGCAGAGTGGGAGCCAGTATCTTCATATCTCTTCCAAAAAATCCCTGTGATAAATCAGATTTCAAGTCCAAGAAAACACTGGTTTCAATGCTAGGTTCAATGCAGTGAAGAGCAATGGATCTATTTCTTTTTAAAGTTTTCCATACTTAAGTGCTCATGCAGCATCATGAACATTACAGATGTTCATATCAGTAACAGCACAAATGAATGTGTCTGCATAGAAAAAATGGAGAACGGGAACTGGTTTTAAGAAACATGATCACAGCTATATTTTATTTCAGTAACAAATATTCACACAATCATTCACTGGAAAATGCTTGATATGTGACTGAACAAATGTTTATGCATAACAACTTGCTGAGAAAAAAAAAAAAAAAAGGCTTTACTATGAGGCAGGTAGGTCACCTCAGGAATATGTTTCTCTTCTGGCAAGCTGTTGAGATCACTCACAATTTTTCCCTGACATTCTTTTTTTCAGCAGAAGCAAATTTAAACAGGAAATGAAAAGATGGCAGAAAATATTTATAAGATGAAGGCTGAAAATGTACATTTATTGGTTGTTTTTCCAAAAATCTGTGTTGCCAGTGGTCTCTAACAGCCCATATTGTCAGGGAGAGGCATTTTCTGTTCTACTGAAGCAGAAATCACCATGCCAAATATTTTCTTCATTATATACAGTAATCTTCTTAGCAGAAGCAATATCATTTTGTATGAATAAGAGAAAATGTCTTTCTGTAGTTTCACTGCCACTGAGCTTCCAGCATGGATGATGGAAAGAACTCACATTTGAAATTTGGATAATAGTTTCATTTGGACGCTTACTTGATATTGATGAACTTCCAGTGCCTGTTTGCTTCCTGTATATTGGCAGCATAGCAGATGAATGGATAAGAAAAAGCAAAATTTTAATGAAAAGTCAGTTTACAGTAGAACCTCAATTGCTGACAGATTCAATCTTTTATATGCGATTGCAAACTATACAGCGTTACTTTCACTGCTCATCCACTGCATAAGCACTCAAGGGAAGGTATAAGAACTGATATGGAAAAAAGTAATAGATTTGGTATTCACATCTTTGGAAAACATATTCCTGTCTGGCAGTCAGTAAGAAGGGAGATAACAGAAAAATGAGAGGGAGGCTAACAGATTTCAAGATTCTGTGTTGAAGAATGTTAGGCATTTTCACTGACATTGATCCAACTAATGTATGTGGTTTCAAATATGTAAATGTACTTAGTGATTCTGAGACTATCTCTATAAGTCCTTCAAAATTAAAGAACTGCTGCTGAAGTCTGGAGATTGTACACAGAAAGCTTGCAGGACCAAACACTTAGACAGGTGCATTTTGACATAAGAATGAAAAATAACACAGAGACGTAAAACCCACTAATTACAGTATTTCCCTCAAATACGTAATTATAACTGTATGTTCATTGTGGAAATTCATTTTATCTAAAGCTCTTGTTATTCACTAAATCCTGCAATAATTACACCCAAAACAAAGCCTTAAAATAAAAGAGAGAACTTGAGATTCCAGAAACATCAAAATCAGGAGCTTACAAAGGCAGGAACTGATTTGTATGAAACACATCCATTAGGAGAGATTATGGATGTATGAGGTGTAACTATGACTATGGAGGATGTTTTTGCAGGGCTGTGTTTTGCCTAGTTCAGGTGGGTAGCCTTGAGAAAGGTGTAATTTGGTCCCTTACTTTCTCTCTACCATTGTGCTGAATAGAGCTGGTCAGCAAGGAAAGCAGAGTTTGCCCGTACAGCCTGGCTCCAATTTCCTAATGTAGCAAGTGGATAGTCCAAGAACAGATCATGAGTCTCACTGTGCAGCATCTTCCTCTGGGCTTCTAGCAAAGCCAGGGTTTATATTAAAGAATCCATTACATTAATTTTACATCATTTTCAATTTCAATTTTGATTCTTCAGCTATCTTTGTGGAAAAAAAATATATTTTTTACTTTAATATAAGGTGGCACAGAATCAAGTGTTTGAGTTTTTTGTTGTTTTTTTTTAATAATCACAAATTTACTGATGAACACTTCGTGTCAAATATCTAGAGCAGAAGAAGAATACTTTGTAAATAAAGAGTATTATTCAAATTTTAAAATGAGTTTGCATAAATCTCCTATTTCTGTAATTTTTATAGGATCCTTATTTTGGCTAAGTTTCAGAAATCTATCAGTTGCATTCCTGACCTTATCAGCCTTGCAAATCAGAGTTAATAAAAGTTAATCAGTGATTGTTTACCTTGCTTGCTACTGCCTGAAGCAGAATTACAAAAGCTAAATGTGTGTTCAAAACTCCACCAGGAGTTTCTGTCTTCTAAGAACTCTGAGTGTATGACCTCATGGAAATCCTAAGGAATAAATATCCTATAACAGCTTGAAGAAACTTGCAGTTGCTATGCTCTCATGTCAACAAAATAAGTAATCATGCATGAAGAACAACAGAGTTCTACTTTCTGCCCCTAGAATATTTCACTTAGAAATGTGAACTAATTGGTCAAAAGATCATGAATATTAAGCAGTTGACAAAAAGTTAATAAATGGAATTAACTACAAAATAATAGGTTGATTGCCAAGAGAGAAGATTTATTAGCAATGTAGTGTTAAATTATCATGAGCATTAATCAGGTTTATTGTAGTGACAATCAGTTGTTCAATATTAAGCTTCCTTGGCTGATTTACAATGAGTTGCATAGTTCCTACCACAAACTTTCATTAGTGCTCATTCTCCTACAGTCTCAGATATGGAACATTTTGTTTCATGAAGAAAACTTTCAAATACACTAGAGTAACTTGTTAATCCAAATTGGTTTTCCTTCATGAAATCACATCCAAGTTTTGTAGAGGATGGAGAGAGAATTTTAAAAGGTTAAATCCAAGGAGAAACACTGTAAGTAATTGCTGTAGATCAACTTTCATTATTTTTGAAGTGAATTTGTAGTGCTATTCTTAAACTATAAGAATATTTTTATATTAAACTATAAGAATTATTTTATTACATTGGCCCATGATGTCAGAGGCAGATGTTGGTGGTATGGCAGTAGAGACTGAACGTTCCCACCAATATTTCATTATATTTTGTTGCTGTGTGACAGACGGCAGAAGAGGGGCATTCTGACAAAATGGTGTCAGACATGGAAGCGCGTACGAAGCAAAGGTGTGGAACTGAATTCCTCCATGCAGAAAAAAATGGCACCCATGGACATTCATTGACACTTGTTGCATGTTTTTGGAGACCAAACAGTGGATGTTAGCACAGTGAAAGTTGGACTGCATGGGCAATGTTTTAATTAAAAAAATGACACCTTTGTAGCAGTTGTGAAGCAGAGGGTCACCTCCAGTGGTACAGGTTTTTATGAGCACAGCATGCAGGCTCTTGTTCATTGTTGGCAAAAAAAAATGTATAGCTAGTGGTGGCGATTATGTCAAAAATTAATGTTTTGTAGCTGAGAATTTGCTCTATCAAATGGTGTTATTGGGTTCTTTGTATCTGTTTTATGGAAATAAATAGGAGGCATTACTTTTGGAGCAACCTGCATAACTCAGTAGTCTAGTAGTCCATTACTACAAACTATATCTATGAACTAAGGATGAGTGAAAATGTTTTACAGGTACAAAAAGAAGATTAAAAATAGGTATTGATTTATTTTTAGTTCCATCAGGAATTCTAGCTCAATTATTATAGCAATATTTTAATAGACCTTTTCTCCCAAAAAAATATTAGCATTTGTACTCACTAATTTATGTTCTAGAACCTTAGAGACATAAAAACTTGCAAGCTGTGTATCTTGGTTCCACAATTAGAACTATAATACTCAATAGAGTTTAACTTAAAGTCTAACTGAAATAGTTACTTGTCATTTGCAGTACCCTTCTTAGCACAAGTGTGTAGGAGTAGGTAAGGATGCAATATTCTCCCTAACTTGTTCACTTGTTTATGTATATTTCAGTTTCAGAATACATAGTACAGTGCAAAAGAAGACTGGAATAGGAAACAATACCAATGCATTGTATTATTTAGATTTATTTTGATCAGAATATTTGGCTTGGTGTGAGAGTAGAATTTTTCTAGAAAATTCCTCAGACTATGCATCCAAGTACGTACATCTCATAAAAGTTATCAATACATTTCCATACACCCAGATGAAAACATTTTCATTGGCTCTGGAACAAACCTAACTCGTCTGAAAGCTTCAGAGTTAATTCTGCTAGCTTTTCTCTTTCCTGTCCTTAATTCTTCAGGAATTTTAAGGGAGGTTCACCCAAATAGGTGCTGATGGTTCATTTTCCCCTGAAGCTTTCAATGGAAACTGCTGAAATGAAGAATGGGAAAAAAAAACTAAGTTCCCAGGTCACTTCCAGTCATCTTGTTTTACATACTTATTAGACTTTTACCATCAGAAATTGTGGCACGTTTCTTTTAAGGCATCCTTTGCACAGCAGTTGTATGAAACAATGATCTGTTGAGTTTAATTCACAGATCAAAGAGGGAGGAAATTAACCAACACAGTAAATTGATTATTTCATGGGTGACATTACCAAGGCAATGATTTATCTTAATAAAGAGCAACTTCCCTCTAGTCCCTAACTGAATTCCAGCCAGTGCAATAATACTCTGTTGTTAATGACTTTGATGTTGATGTGGAAAAGTGAATGACTGTATAATCACTGAAATGGGACCTCATCACAGTTGGAAATGTTTAAGCCAAATCATTTTGGACTATGAAAAGAGCCCTGAGTGGTATAGATTGGCTGGGTCCCAGATTTTCAGTCTTAACTAAACAGGGCCTGAAAACTTTATCATACTGCTATGCCTCGTGCTGGTCTGTAACTCTGACAGCCCCAGAGAATCGTAGTATAATGTATATGTTTGTGGACTCACTGTGGAAAAAAAATTAGGGGCTTACAGTACTAATAATAAATACCTGTCTATCAACATCCAGCTAAAAGAATAATTAGTTAAATCCATCTTTAGGAGAGGGAACAGAAGAAAGGAAACAGAAGTCAAATAGGAAAAATTTTACTGAAAGCTTATTTTTATATCCTGCATTACTAAAAATGGCTTATGAGTCTGAAATACAGCATTAGTCATTCATAGCAGCCTCTACCTCCCACTTTATCCTTCCCTACCAATGCTTACAATAACAAACCAGGCTAAAATTAGAGCTGCTTTATAGTATGTTAACTTGATTATCATTGTTTCAGCACTGATTGAAGAGCACACATCAAAAGGATGGCTCCCCTGTACATCAAGTTCAGCTTCCTTGACACTGATGTTCAGCTCACAGATCAGAGAAGGAAGCCAGGTCATTCATTTCCCCTCAGGTTTCCTTCAGAACTGCTCAGCTGAAGGATTTCCAACATTAGCATTGCTCCATGCATCCCTTGTAACCATCTTTTTAAAGAGATAGAGGTGTATTTACCACACTCCCAACTGTACTTCTCATGTACACTATAAGAAATCAAGAGAAGACAAGGTATCTTGAAGGAAATAGCCCAAACATTGCAGCTTTAGGTTTCTAACCATTGCAGGGAGGCAGCTGCAGATATGGTTGGAGGAATTCCAAGCACTCACCTTGCTTGAATACCACACAACCCCCAGGCTCCAGAAACATGATACTACAATTCTGATCATTAAAAAAAAAAAAAAAAAGTGAAGGATTGTTAAACTGCTCATCCAGGCCTGCAGCTGGGGGTGACTCAGAGTGCAGAGCTGGAAAAATGCCCATGTGGCAAGATTAGAAACTCATTTGTGTAGTTTATGTGGCCTTGCCAGGAGCCTCCGTTTTTTCCAAACCTCCTTCAGTTTATTAACTTTAAAAGCACTCCTTTCCTGTTGGGGATCTGGCATGGCTGCAGTGAGGCAGCTCTTTCTCCTTTCGCATTAACAACACTTAAAGGCTTTCTTTCCTGTGCTTTCCTTTCTACTTGTGTGAGATCATCTGTGGAATTTTCAAATGTGCTCACCCTTTCTTTTCTTTTCATTTTGTTCTTTGTCCCAGGGTTCAATTTAAATCCTAGTGCTTTTAAACTAACTGTATTCAGCAAGCCAGCACTATCAGGAATATATGTTATGAAAGCAGGAAAAGAAAAGGCCTTCTTGTCATCAAAACCATAATAATTATGTGTCAAATGTAATTACTGCTCTGTGGGTAATACATCTAATACTAAGTGACAGAGTAAGCTGCCTGCAGAAGTAGAAAGTAACTGGTGGCAGGATCAAATCTGATATAAGATTAAACATCCTGCTTAAATATTCTGTCTGCTAAATTTCTACCAGAAAAGTGAAAAAAAGAAAGATATTTTTTTCCTCCTTTAAAATAGCTAATGTACTCAAACTTCTCAGTTCTCCCCACCTCCATACAATGAATCACAACTGTTTTAAAATAAGGAACACTGTGATAGAAATGTGCACATTCCTAGGATCAAACTTTGGTGATGGAGCTTATCAAACAGAAAGGAATTGAGTGCGGGAGTTTTGTCCTGTTGACCCATTATGTTTCCTCATTAAGTTCATACGCACACTTGACTCACTTGATAAGAAACAAGCTTTCCATGTTTCTCTGCCTTCTTTAAAATACATAAATTAATGAGCAGCTGGTGAAGCTGACATGTGCCTGTGAATTTGAGGACTACTGATATGTGAAGTCGTATTTTGAAGGAGGAAAAAAGTGCTATGTCAAGAACCAATATTATAACATGACAGTACTTGTCAGAAATTTGTCCATTTCAAAAAGTCTTCTTTTCCCTAACACAGTTCCAAGTAGCTTTAATAAAGTCTAAAATATTAAAAAGAAACAAACACTTTAAAAAAACTTATATTTTGTTAATGTGCATTCCCGATTCTGAAAAAAATTCCACAATATCTGTGGTTTAGAGTCATACTGTGAGTAAAATCAATTAACCTAATTGTTACCTAAATGAATAACTGTTTACAGTATAGACATCTTTTACCAGAGTTACAATTATATATATGGGTGTCTTTACTGATTTGTGTTGGACTACCTAAATGTATAATTAAGAATAATAGGAATAAAGTATACCACGACTGTAGATTCTAGTACTCAGTTTTTTACGGTTCTGTTGGATAATCTGAAGAAAAACATTTCTATATATTATCATGTTATTTTCTTAGCAAGTTTTGATTTGCTTTGTATTTAAGTTTCAGGAATAGTATATTTCAGGAATATAAATATTTAACGAAATATTCATAAGCTTTAGAGATATTTGAAGACAAAAAGATTGGAATATTTTCAAAATATTTTTTCACTGAAATTCATCTCTTCAGAGATGTAATTTTAAGTATTTCACTTATCTTGTTAAACAAAAATGTTCAGTCACAAGATTAAAATTATATTTTTGTAAAAAACATTGTTTGGAGGAGATGCTTCCAAATAAGTTATTGCCAAGAAGTATTTGGTCTTTTTTTTTTTTATACATATGCAGAAAGATATTTAGCAGCATTTGCAATCAGTCCCAGAGCACAAGTGTTCTTTAAAACAACGGGATTATAGAAAAATCAGGCTCTCTGTTCTCCTGTGTTCATTTCTAGAAGAGATCTCACAAGTCTACCTCCTGTAAATAGCTAATTGGCACCAAATTTAATTTGTGAAAAGTAGACATTAGAAGAGTTCAATATACAAGTGATCATGTTATAATGAAAAAGCAGTAGTGATTAACAAGGGATATTTCCTCAAGAGCAAAATTCATGCTAATTAATCAAATCTTTTGGAAATGCTTTAAGTCTATGCAAGGATGCTTCCTTTAAATCAAAACTGTTTTCCCAGTTCCACTGGGTACATTACATAATATCAGCAGTGCTGTCTATATATATAATTGTCAATGCTAGAGGAATACAGGCCCAAAAGCATTCTCTGACTTTCTGCTGATAAATAAGACTGATGAAATGAATGGCTCAGAACTGCCAGGTTTGGTTACGGTTTCTGAAAAATTAAGTCAACATGAAAGAAATCATGTTTTCAAATGGTACTGTTCTCTGTAGACTGATACCCCAATTTATTAAACTCTACTTCTTGGGTCCCAGGTTCAAGCACTACTTCTGCTCATCAGTCACCACTTGTTTCTTGAACTAAACAACACATCTGTAATTCTCAACTTGACTAGAATTAGCTCCCCAAAGGAAAAAAAATATTTCAAATAGTTCTGACTGGCTTCCAAATTGGAAACACCTGTAAGAATTATATCTTTTCCTGACATAAATTAGTGACAAGGAGTTCATGTAAGAGGTGCAGACAGAAAAGAAAATAGTGTAATAAGTATTTCAGGTAACAGAAAAGAATTGTCATGACTGGGTAGGTATGGGACGAGAATATGTGACTCCAGCCCATTACTTTCTTATAACACCAAAATAGATGTTTTATACCCCTGATGTGTTAACCAGAAAATGACTGCCTGAAGCAAGATCAAATGTCTCATTAGCACTTATAATCGCTACCATAAGATGAAAACAGATGAAAGAATAAAGGATAAAATTCAAACAGTAGAATGAAAAAAATTGATCCCTTTTGTTCTATGGTGTGCTTTCTCCCTCAAATGGGGCCTCCCTCACAAGTGAGTCCAACAGACAAATTCATTGTAAATAGAATTCCAGAAAATTTGATCCCACTTTAAATAGTGTTCATAACTACCATGGAATGTTATTTTCTTAACTATCAGCAATTATGCTAAAGCACAAGATTTCTTTCTGAAAAACAGTTTAATAAATTTTTCTCTCTCTACAAACTTGTGACAACAATTTAGCCAATCTATCACCTCCACAATATCTGTATCTCCCATTTTCAGTGAGAAAAATATCTACCTCAGTCATGAGAAAAATAATGTCTTGCCAGAATTCTAGAAATCCACCTTGATTCCAGTTCATCAGGGAACTTATCCCTTAATTTGTCTGAATCTATGGGCTGTGTTAGCCTATGAGAGCTTTCTTGATGATGCATGAAAAATAATATTGATTCATGGTTTAGTTGCATAAATTTGGTATATGGATAGTTCTACCCAGGCACTCAGTACACAGACTGAGAGATACCTACATGCAGTTGCTTGGCTACATGTAATGACTTCTCATGACAAGCACTCAGCATCAGAATGCTAATAAGGATTTGTTTTAAGAAGTGATGTAAAAGACCTGGCGTGTAGTCTAGTTGCCCTACAACATAATATAGACTGACAGACTCCATCTTTCAGGAAGAACAAGGAGATTGTTTGGTACAGACATGGAAAAATACAATGGGTAGTGACGCTGGGAGATGTCAATATTTTTTTTCCATACCTGTATTTCTCTCAGCTATAAAAATCAGGAAGAAAATTTTGTTCGATAGAATGGGAGTACTTACAAAAAAGTACATTGCTCAGTACTGTGCACTGCTAGAAGAGAAAGGAGTTGCATAAAATCAGGAATCTCTTTCCTCATCATTTGTTATGGTATAGTAGCATAAAATAATATATATTTTGATAAATGCAGATCAACTTAAACAGTGCTTAGGTTGCTGATATTATACTTCATATGCACAAATACAATCATTTGATTCTACTAACTCAAATCTGTAGGTGTTAGGTGGATCTAAGTTCAAGAAGAAATATCAGAAACTAGTTTAATATTAGAATTCCTTCATGATTTTGCTGAATTCCCCTTAAAAAAAAAAAAAAAGGAAAAATACAGAAAGAAAAAAAAGCAATACAGTCTTCAAATATCCACAATAAAGTGATATGTAAGTAAAATTAAAGAATCACAATGAAGAACTTCTATGAAATTCCAAGTATATTTGTTGTATTTAAGGATAATCTACCTATGTATATTAGCAAAAAGTAGACAATCTTCTTCCCATATGATTTCCTTGGTGAGGGTGGTATTTACATCCACGTTCTATGCATTCGTTCTGAAGCCTCTTTCTCCTCCATCAGTCAGTCAATTCCTTTGTAGCTGCTACAGCAGGAGTCAAATGTCCAAAGGAGGAATGGAAACCTGGAATCAGATTCCTTGGCAATTATTTACTCAAGTGATTTATGAGCATAATGAGCTTCCAGCGGAAAAGGATAGGATCTATTGAAAAGTTCTTTATGGTCTGATAGATTGATAATGACTTCTTGCTTTCACACTAAGAACTAACAAAAAAGGATATAATCATAGGAAAGTTTATTTTTGGCAAATCTTTAAGAAGAGACTTGATAACAGAAGTATGAGAGTGTTCTCAGCAAAGAAAACGTCTTTGTGATATTTACTTGGCTACATTTATTTTGGTTACACCAGGCAAGTGTTTTCTTTTGAAGTGGACAAAATGAAATGTTAATTGTATGTGAGGTGACATATAATACTATTGTGTGAAACTGACTGCATTTACTTCACTGAATATTCACAACGTAAATGCGAAAATTACACCACATCTTAACATGTCAATATCATTTAATGACAGCCGTGTAAAATCCCCCAAGCTGATGAACGTGCTGGAGAAAAAGCACAACGGGTTCTCTAGAAGACTGATATTTTGCTTGCTTCCGACTCTGGATGTATTGTTCCTGATTGTGGAACAAACTTAATGCATACTCTCAACAATGGTAAAGTGTACTTTTGCTATACTTTGTATGCTGACTTACTCGAAGTTCATGCTTTCTATTCAAACAATATGTTTGTCTTTCCAAGGGCAAAAATTATTCCTTCTTTATTTTATCTAAGATAATACAGCAAAATCCAAGTATGCAATCAGGTTCATCCCTGTCAGCAGAGAATGATGCAGAAAAGAGTGCTCTGCCCTTTGGGGTAGGCAGTTCTGGGCTATTCTGCACATTGTTCTTAATAACTTTGGTCCTTCAGCAAATAGGCAATGAGAGAAGCTTGTGTTGCATATGCTTTTCTATCAAGGAAATTATTCTCCTACAACTAAGTCAGTTTATAATATATTCCTTCTTTTATGTTTCCTCTTTTTTTGTTGTTGTTGTTGTGTGATATTAGAATGGCTGCAATTGATTATTTTCTTGGTGAAGCAATCTCTTGGAGAATACTTTCTGCTACTAAATTATCAGTCTTACACTATGTAAATTCTGAGAAGTTCTACCACTAATCCACTTAATGAGCACTTGTAGTTGTCCCTTTGCAAGGGATCTTATTTCTTCCACAGAAAAAAAGAAAAAAAATCTTTTTTAAAGTTATTCTACTCCTAAAGGTGTTTAACAATTGAAGTTATAACTATGATTGATATTTAATATAACAGCAAGTAGCTTCAAAATTTTCATGAGAAAAATCTCAACGTTACTGTAAACCAAAGAGTTTGTCACAGTTTCTAGAAGACAGATTCAACTTTTGCAATTCCTATGATGCCAAATCTCCATGTAAAACACGTTCAAATTAGCATTTCTTCTGTTAACCTTCCAATAGTACTTTACCAAGCAGATCCCTGAAGAGGCCAAAGTCTGCTCTCCTGACATCACAGGTAGCGAGCTTGCTCTGGCTGCCCTATGGATCTTAACCCCCACTTCACAGTCTCTTCAGCCAAGGCTACCCTTGGACTTCAGATATGCCACAAGACCTTCCATGTTGGTGAGAGTTCCTCTCCCCATTGATCCTTTGTCACTGCAAGAAGGAAGCTATAGTCAGTTAAATCCAGGAACCTCCTGGAGGTTCCCATATCAGACCCATATCAATAGGATTTGTTTTCCTCATTCACTGCCCTTTCCTTTTACCTCCTGATAAAAGGAGGGCTCCAAGTCTTATAATTACCACTGTCTTCCTCTTTTGGTGCAGATGGTTAACTCCTACGACACCTCTTAGGTCTCCATCTTAAGTTTAATTTCTCTGTTCCCTGCATAACTAAGAGAAGCCTGTTCACTTTCTTAAATGGAGTAAGGCTCTTTCTCTTCCATATGGAACACAGAATTACAGAATCACAGATTGTAGGGGTTGGAACAGGCCTCTGGAGATCATCTAGTCCAACTCCCCTGCTAAAGCAGGTTCCCTACAGTAGATTACACAAGGAAGCGTCCAGGAAGGTTCTGACTATCTCCAGAGAAGGAGACTTCACAACCTCTCCAGGCAACCTGTTCCAGTGCTCTGTCATCCTCAAAGTGAAGAAGTTTTTCCCCATGTTTGTATGGAGCTTCCTATGTTCTTGTCTGTGCCCATTACCCCCTTGTCCCGTCATTGGGCACCACAAAAAAGAGCCTGGCCCCATTTTCTTGAATCCTGTCCATTAGATATTTAAAGATAAGATCCCCTCTCAGTTTTCTTTTCTCCAGGCTGAACAGTCCCAAGTCTCTCAGCCTTTCTTCATAAGAGAGATGCTCCAGGCCCCTCATAATCTTTGTGGCCCTCCACTGGACTCTCTCCAGTAGTTTCCTGGTTTTTTTTTTTTGTACTGGGGAATCCTGAACTGGACACAGTACTCTAGATGTGGCCTCATGAGTGCAGAAAAGACGTAAATGTCTTCTTGTTTCTGTAGGAATATCCTAGGCTCAGATGAATAGGAAACAACTCTATGGAATACAAAACTCCATCCTCTCTATTTGGTATATTAATGGCATTCTTCAGTAGGAAATGTATCTTCTTCTCTTCACATATGCAAAATATCTGCCTATAAACAAATTGCACAGGACATTGACACCTAGGCATGCTAACTATATTCAGCTTATTAATAGCTTGCAACTGAGTCCAGTTGCAGTAGCAATGCATGTCACTATGTATTGTTGCTGTGGGGTGGCAAAAGGATTATACATGACTACCAGCGATTTCCAACATTTTTTTTATAACATATCATACAAACATGAATGGAAAGACCTCATAAAAAGTGATCTGTATCTCAGGCTGCCAACCGAACACTAACTAGTCTTAATTAGTGCTTCTTTTTCCAGCTGTCTAAAACACTATTTTTTCTTATAGCAACTGCAAGATCAGGCTCTTAACTACAGTGACTAGTGCTAAACTTTAGTGTTGCTTCTCTTTTCCACAAAGTAAATTCCATCTGGAAATGGAAATGCTGATTTTACAAGTTATCTTCTATTCTTCTCCAGCCCATTTGGGAGAGAAAAAAGGATAGTGTGGTTTATAGTTTCTACTCTCTTGTCAGTATTTAAAATTTCTAAAAGCTTTTCTTGTACAATTCTTCAGAATAGTTATTCTATTTGTTCCCCTTCCAGCTACAATAAATACAACTTTAATAGAGAGATTTCTATATTCACTGAAAGCGGAATTAAAATATACATGTTGATTATCAACTGTTCTTTCTTTAATGTTTTTTTAATAATTTTTCCTCCCTCCTCTTCACCTCTTTAAAATCTCCTTCATGACAGGTCTGTGTATATAGAACAACAAAAACAAGACAAATGTCTTTGAGACTGTGTATCAGCTTTGCCCCTTAGATTCTCCCTCTGCTGAGATATACAGTGTGCTTCTGGAAGAAAAATAGCTACTGTTTTTAACTCATTGTAGAACAGGCAAAATTAGATAAGAAAACAATAATCTCCCACTGTTGTTGCTTTTGCTGTTAAAAGATGTACTAATAACTACTACTTAAATTCAGCCCACTATGAAGCAGAGCACACAATATATTACACAAAAATACCTATGCTGATACACAATCAGTTTGGTTTGAAGTTGCAGACACATGGCTAATGAGATATAAGTTTGGCTTATATCTCACCAGAACTTTCAGTTCCTTAGAAATCCTGAGCTCTACTAGATTTCTTAGAAAAGTTTTACGTCTCTCTTCAAATGCAGAAAATGAACGTGATTTTTTCAAAGTAAACTGACTGAACAATTATGAAAATCTTTGACACACATAAGTAATACAAACCCATATCCCACATTTGAGAAAACTTAATTTTTTTTTTTCCCTAGAGAGCCTATAGTCTTATCGTTATGGAGACACCATCTGAAAAAGAGAAGTACTGCCTTAATGAATATATAAAATAATAATAATAATAACTGACACTAATCAGTATGATAAAATATTACTACCTTATTCTATTTTGGTGGAACAGTAGTATATTGCATACACACAAAATTAACTTAAACAGGAAGCTTTTTTTTTTCAGAAAATCAGGAAAACAAATTCAGTTTCATAAATAGCATGATCGTGAAGTCATTCAAAACAATGGATCTTCCTTTCAACTAAAAAAGTTTCTAAATGTCCCTTTTAGTGTACCTTTATAAGTCCAGATAAAGTCAACATTTTTCCTAAGGGAAAAAATGTCCTTTTCATTGCACATATGCTATTCATGCTTTTTCTTTTACCCGTAAAAAATATACTATGTGCATATAAATTATAGTAAATGAAGATACACATTGCCCAACAATAAATTATTAACAGGAATTACATGCATTGCTAAAAACTACTGTGACTGCTTCTTTGTGTGGTTATACAGGTTTCGTGCTCTGTGTGGAATTCATTCCCTATATACTTTAAGAAACACTGAAAAACATGAGGATACCAATTATTAAGTTTAAATAAACTTGCCCCACACGAAAACTGCAACTGGCCTCTCAAAAATAAAAACAAAACAAGGAAAGAATGCAGGGGTTCCCTTACCCCTTGGCCAAATTAATGTGTCTCTGAGTCCTGCTTGGGCTTAGTGCGCCGGAAGCTGGGTTCAGCTGTCCAAGTGCACACGTGAGACCCAGGAGAACAGCTGCTGCCCTTGCATTGTTTTCCTGTGTGAACTTGGGCAGCAATCAGAACCCTCCCTGCCAACGAAAAAAAAAGAATAGCACTGGTCGAAAGCCAGTTCTTGCATTGATATTAATGTAAGGGTGCAGGATACCCAGACTGTATCAGGAACAGAGGGACAGCCACAGAAATACATTTGTTTCTGTTCCTCAGTTGCTTCACACAGGTTTTAATTGCTGAGTATAGCTGAAATTTTCAAATACACCTTCTTTTTTAAATTAGCCAACTTAGTCAAAGGAACACTGCTTTTTCTACTCTCCTTACTGGTACCTCTCCAGAGTTTGCAGACAAAGCGCAGTTGAAAATGGATTGGACACTCAGCCAGGATTATAGTTTATTTACTTTTGCTTTTAAATATAATCAAGCTTCTTTTAATGGAAAAAAAAAATAGAGATAAAATTTTCTAATACTTTTCTTTCAGAAAACTCAGAATAATTAAGTCCTAGAGTTTGGCATTGTCACATCACAACCTAAAGTAACTCATTCATTTAAACATTGTTATTAGACAATAAATGACACCACTATCACATGAATAGCTATGGCTTTAGAAATAGCTTTATTTTCAAGCAGTTGACAAAAATACAGTCATTATTAACTTACTACTTATGGGAAGTTGTGAAATCTGACTAAAAAAAATAGCTAACAAACGTTTGAAATAAATTTACTTGGGCCTGATGGAAAAATATTTCCCTGTAAATATTTGATTCTTCATTTACCCCATGATATGTCCAGAAAAGAAAAAAAAAAAAAAGGATGAAAAATGGCCATTTCAGTGACGTTGTTTCCCTCTCTTAGAGGAAGACAGCTGACAGGTAGATATATGAACAGTTTGTTATTACAGATTCCAGATCTTGTGATTATCTCTGACTCAACTTCTGGGGTTTTATCTGGAATTCCTGTGACAGGTCAAACAGCGTACTTACTCCTTCTCTTTACCTCAGCAACCCCAGCTTAAAAATACACCCTACAATAGTACAAATAGTACACAGCTATTTCCAAAACTGCTACTTGAGTGGTAGAAATGATGGCAAGCTCAAGAGTTAGTATGCTATAAAAATATGTCTCACGAGCTTACTTGTGTAGAAGTTATCATTCTGAATTAATCTATACTTTTTTTCAGTTCTCAGCTTTATTTGATATACTGGGTACAATAAATATTTGCTTTTCATTTTCATAACTATAATAAACTATATTAGTTATACATTCTTGTGGAATATTAGGTAATACTACCAGGTGACATTTTTAAAATATCTTGCAAGAATCACCTTATATCTAAGCGATGAGGATATATGTTTATACGTAAATTTCTTCTATTTGTTAGCCACACTGTTCACCATAGAATAAAGTATAAATCATATATAGTATAACATTTATAAAGTACTTTAAGTTCCTCTGAAAAAAAAATTTGAGACTATTTCTAACACATTATCAAAGTCTCTCTAAATCTTGCTGTTTCTTCGTCCATTAAGAGGTTGTATTTCCTTGCCTTCTTTCAATTCAAAATTCTACTGGTCATGTTCTTAGTTAATAATCTTTTCTGCATTATCCCTTTTCAAAAGATGAATTATTCTCTCATCATCAGCTACAATATATAAATAAATATGATAGTAATAATTATAATAAAGTATCATTTACTTCTTAAACATTGAGAGTCAAGCATAAGTATGCCTCATTTCTGAATATATTATACTAACCTAGAATGAGATCAGCTATAGCCACTTTATATCCACTTTCACACCATTCACTTCCTCCTGTACATAGCATAGTAGTTCTGGCAGAGGTTTGCTGTCTTTTTGCTTCCTTCTCATTCATGTCTATCTTCTGACCCCTTGCTAAAGCAAAAAAAACAGCTATCATTCTCCAGTTTCCTGTGAGAATATCTTTCTAGCTGACATAGACACCAAGAGAGAATTGTGACACTGAGGTAAAAACGTGAACAGTGCCAATGTTATTGTAAGACTAAGAAGAACGAGGGACAAGAGTCTTGCTATTTCTTCTTGTGTCTCAACACAACATTTGCTTCCACTCCAGTTAATTTCAGGAAAACAGGCCAACATCTTCACCTCCTTCAAATTCAAACTTCACCTTTCAAGTCAGAGCAAGAACCTAATTTGAGGTATTTTTCTTCTATGAGAAAGAGCCGTGGCTCTCTCCCTTCTCTGTGTTATAATTTGTTGCTTCACAGTATCAACACAACTGTTTCCTGAAAGGTGCAGAAGTACAGCAAAATGGATGGTTCCGGAAAAGAAAAAAAAAAAAAAAAAAGCACTTCATTAGAATTTTGATTTATAATGCACAAATATGTGTTACTTTTTTTTTTTTCCAGTTACAGTGGGACACAAACTTTCTATCTAATATTGGATTCAAGGCACACAAAAGAAACAGAGTAGTGGTCTACTGTCAAAACAAAGTCATACTTATTGAGAGATCTCTGCCACTGTAGATGCTCTCTGATATCAACCTTGCTTCCAGTTGCTACTCCAGAAGCAGTTAAGACTTCCATAAGACTTGTGTCATATCTGCCATCTCCATGTGAGTCTCCAAGGTACCACAAAGCATCTCAGATGACACTGTATGTTTATCTAAGCAACTGAAGACCACCCTTCAGAAATATGTGCTGTTAAACTTCCAGTCAAGTTGCCAGAACTTCAGCAAAACCACCTACTTTGCAGGCAACATACAGCCAACCCTAGATTCAGCACTTGCATGTTTTACTGTTGGCATTTGATGAAGCCACTGAAGGAATTTCACTCTGCCAGTGAGGAGCATAATTTGGAGAGGACAGGTTATACAACAAAGCAGCAACGGCATAGAAGTTGAGGTCCTTGCACCCTATACTGGTGCTTTTCTTCACTGTTTCCTGTTTTCTCAACTGCAAAGTGTTGTCCAAACATGTGAACATATTTGTTTTCCTCCCCCCATTTTTTCCACATGATGGTGCATTGTATCCTCTATAGGAAAATAAATCTAAAAAGCAGAAGTTGACTTAATTTTTTTATACAGTGGTATTAATTCCTTAATATAGAATATTATGTTGTTTGATTCAGAAGAATGTAGACAACCAGTATGACGTTATTCCAATTACTTTCTCTTCCCGTGCAAAGCAACAGATTCTAATCCAAACTGCTTACAGATAATTCACTGCTAGATGCCATGTGAAGTTCACTGTAGTGAATATAGCTCAGGAATATAGAATTCTGGACTACAAGTTGTTTCCTTCTGACACCATATTTCACTGAAGAAGTTAAAGAGCTATAATGTCAAGGATGTTGACATAAGTGTAAAAACAAAAAAGAAAAATTAGCCTATGAAACACGTTATCTGACATTTAATGGTGAACCTGTAGTATGAAAGGTTAAAGATGTTAAGATCATTGTGATAAAGGAAGACTAGAAAACAAAAAAAAAAATAGCCTATGAGCTACAGCTTTTAAACATATAGAAAAAATAAATCTCTATCTTGAAAGGTTTAACCTCTGACCCCATTACATCTTGCAAGAGGAGATGTTTATTGCTGGACATTTTGAGTCTCCACTCAGATGTTCAGTAGGCCAATGTGTTAGCATACTGATGCTGATTCAAAAGTATGTAATCAGTGCCTAAAGAAAATTTACTGTTCAGTGTAAGGATGGCTGATTCTCTTGGAATATTAGTAACTTCATTTAAACTTATGTCAACGGTTTATGGTCTGGTTCAGCCCGGTTCTGTGACTAATGGAGCAGGAGACCCACAGACCCACGCCACAGGAAAGGGAAAGGGGAAAAAGGGTAGGGAGATGGGCCTAAGAACAAAACAGCAGTAATGACCTGAGGAGAAATAAACTAATTTACTAAATAAGATATCAGAATGCAAAATAACACAATATAATACAATATAATTACAGTTTAAGCTAATAAATCCAATAAAATGAGAGAGAGTGTCCAAAATTAAAGTAGGCCTTCCTCTAGTACCAATGGTGAGATGGCTGGGGAGCGAGATGCTGCTGGGACGAGAGACGGGAAGAGAAGAGGGAAGGTCTCATGATATGCGAGCAGTTTTGTCTTTCCCTCTGACCGGAAAATGGTAACAGGGCAGCAAAGTCCTCTGGGGAATGTAGTAGTTCTTCTCTTCTGAGAGCCAGGTACCCGGAACTGTTCACGATCCACGGAACTGGAGTATTAACTCTTTAACTCCCAATACACTACATGATTTTATGATGTGGAATACCAATAACCAAAAATCATAAAACCATGACAACTTGTAAGTTTGTTACATCTCTGGGGAGAAACATTTCCACCTATTAGTTCATTCTTATGATTGCCCATACCAATGTTATAAGTGTATTTCATCCTGTGCAATGGAACAACTGTTGGTTAATTTACATTTTATGCACAGTGATCTTAAATACAGTGGCCAAAACATCATGAATAATTTTTATCACACTTGTACCAGATTTCTTTCAATTATTTCATATTAATATGAATCAGTATTCTTCTAATGTTGAAAAATGATGAACCACATGAATTACGAAGGACAATTGAGCAATTACCAGAAAAACATACAATTAAGACTGACTAACTAAATGAAAAGAAATAAGACACTATATAAATACTGATTATATAATATTTTCTATTTGATAGCCTGAGTTACTGTTCTTCACTCATAAAATCTTTTCTCCAGCTTTGCCTCTTCATACAAAAACACCTAAAAATCTGTTTATGGAAGAAATAACTCATTGGACATTACAAAAGCCAACTTTTTTCAAAAAATGTCTATAAAGTACATATTTGCATATGTGCATATGTTTTCTGGTGAAAAACATTACAGCTTCTGAATCAAAAAAAGCGTAACAATCTTTACCCAAAACAAGGCCTTCATTTAGGCTGAAATATAAGCATGGTGATAATGTGATAAGGTAGTAAGTCAAAGCATGAAGCATAAGCTTTTTTTTTAAAAAAAAGTAATAAGTACATATGCAACTTAAAAAATAGGATGTTTTCCTGTTATAAATTGTGCTCTCGTAGTGTCAAAATGCCTTATTGATCTGGAGAGCCTGTTGCTACAGATAATATGCAGGTGAAGTAAGAAGCAGGCATGAGATATAAGCAAAGCAGACTATACAGAAAGAGCTACATGGAACTAGCATGACAGTGAGGGAGTAACCTTAAAGTGCTGAGTTACATGATGAGAACTCTGCTGAAGTTTTAAGTCCAATATGTGTCTAAATAGATGCTTTTGCTAGTCATTTTGGGTCTTCTGTTTTTATCTCTTCTTTTAATGCACCACTTGCCAACAAAGATAACAAGAGCTCCATTCTGGTCAGGAAGAACTTTTAAAACTTGCTGCACTGGTAAATAAGTGGCTTGCCAAAGGATACATCTTTCATTTTAAAGCCTGCACTTTCTGTACTCTGTGAGAGAAAAATTGGTCTAATTCCCAGAGAAGATGAACACGAACCATCTTCAGAAAATGAAACAATTATTATCTCCTCCTGCAGACAAAATTAGAGAAAAACAAATTATTTGATTCTCTGTAAACTAAATCTAGATCTTTTAACCTATATATAATATGACATCTTCACTTTATCTTAATATTCTTGTGTACAGCCTTAAAAATGCTGCAAGTTTTTTGATGTTTCTGAACTTTCAATATTATAAGTATGTAGTATTTTGGCCTTGTACCTATTCTTGCTAAGCAAGTAATTGTATCATCTCTAAATTCATTATATGAAAAAATAGCATAGACAAGCAACATTGGCTAAATAAAATAACCAGCTGAGGTAAAATAAGTCTTCTGTCCTATAAAAATGTGCAGGACAGAAAAAATGGAGATAACAGATAAAGCTAGAAACACAAAATCATAGAATGTCATGGGTTGGAAGGAATCTTAAAGGTCATCTAGTTCCAACTCCCTACCATGAGCAGAGTTGCCATACCATCAGGTTGCTCAGGGCCCATTCGGCCTGGCCTTGAACATCTCCAGGGATGGGACACCCACAGCTTCTCTGGGCATCCTGTTCTAGAGCTTCTGAGTAAATAATTTCTACATAATATCTAACCTAAATCACCTCTCTTTTAGTTCAAAACTGTTCTGCCTTGAACATGCCCAGCTCCCTCAGCCTTTCTTTGTAGGACAGATGCTTCATCCTTCTGACTGTCCTCGTGACCCTCTTCTGGAACCACTCCAACAGTTCTTTCTACATCATTCTTGCACTGGGGGCCCCAGGCCTGGATACATTACTCCAGGTGGGGCCTCATGAAAGCAGAGCAGAGGGGGACGATCACTTCCCTATCCCTGCCAGCCACCTCTCTTAGTGCAGCCCAGAACACTGTTGGCCTTCTGGGCTGCAAACACACACTGCTGGCTCTTGCAAAGCTTTTTCACCACAAGAACCCTTAAGTCCTTCTCTGCAGGGCTGCTCAAAACAAGTTTTTCTGCCAGTCTGTACACATACCTGGGATTGCCCCGGCTCAAGTGCAACACCTTCCAGCTGGACTTTTTCAACCTCAGTAGTTTCACATGAGCCCATTTTCAAGCTTGCCATTAGGATGGTATCCCTTCCTTCTGTCATATCAGCTGCATCACTCAGCTTAGTGTCTTTGCAAATTTTCTGAGGGTGCACTCAGTCCCACTGTCCAGGTAATTTATAATGTTGAAGGACCCCTAGATAACACAACTTGTCAAAGGCCTCCACCTGGACATAGAGCCATTGACCATGACCCTCTATCTGTGACCATCCAACCAATTATTTATTTACTCAATAGTCCACCTTTCAGATCCTATTTAGAGATTAGAATGTGATGTTGGACCATATAAAAGGCATTGCAAAAGTTCAGGTAGACAACATCAGTTGCTCTTTCTTTGTCCACTGATGCTGTTGCAACACTACAGAAGACCACTAGATTGGTCAGGCACCATCCACCCTTGGTGAAGCCATGCTGGCTCTTTCAGATAGCCTCCTTGTCTTGCATGTACCTTAACATAGCTTCCAGAATGATCTGCTCCATGATCTCTTGGGTCACAAAGGTGAGACTCTTGGTCTGTAATTCCCAGGTCTTCCTTTCTAGCTTTCTGAAAAATGAGAGTGATATTTCCCTTTTTCCAGTCACTTAGGACTTGACCTGATGGCCATGACTTTTTGAGTAAGATGGAGAATGGCTTGGCTACTACATCAAGCAGTTCCTTCAGGGCCACAGGATGCATGTTGTCTGGCCCTATAGAGAAGACCTGCACTAAATCATTAAATTTGAACGAGTCAAATAATTTTGAGATTTTTCTACAGGTTAAATAAGGCTTCATATGGACTCCACCTGTAGATGATGATATATCAAAAGACAAACTTGGATCTTGGTCCACATGGAATAGATGAGTCTATTTCCACAAGGGAAACTCTCTCCACAGTAAGGGTTTTCACATGGTTTCTCCCTCTGACCATTGATTCTTAATGTAAAACTACAGAATCAAGCAAATTATTCTCCAGCAAAAAAAAAGAAAGTAAAGTAGCCAAAGCAGATAACCTTCTCTGGCTAAAAATACAATTAGTTTTTTTGGTCCAAAATTGTCCTTCCCCTACAGTAGTTTAATCTCAGCCTTTCTTGACATCCATACCAGTCACACATTTCTTCATTTCCACATCTTTCAAGTCCTGCAAACAGATATGCAGGTGCAATAGGAGGGGGAGAAAAGATGTGTGTTGCCATGAGGGCTGCTTCCCAGTGGCTGCTTCCCAGTATCTCTCTCAAAACAGTTCACAGTACTGCAAAGTGCTAACAGGGTCACCATAGCCATATTAGACCTAATCCACCAGTAAACATACTAAACCCTCCCTCCTTGCTTTCAGCAAGAAATTACGGAACTAATGCAACATTTGCTGCCATCACATTGTTCACACTACTGTTTTATGTTATGCCTCATCATTCACCCTGTTGATTCAGATTATAAACTCTCTAGAGCTGGGACCATCTGGTATTCACTGTTTGTAAAGAGCCTAGCACAATAAGGTCTTGTTCTGGGTTGACATACACAATCATAACAAAAACAACCAATAATAAATAAATAGTTTTATCTCACCAGTTGATACTTTTTTACTCTTATTAATCCCAGTGGGCATTTTGCTGTAATGTAAATATTCAAAACAAAAGGGAAAAATGAAATTAAAATGACACCTTTAAATACAAGGAACAAATTCAGATTACTCTTAAATCTAGACACCTTTTGTCCTATCCACTCTGCTATTTCATTATGTGTTTATGCAATAAATAAAAGGTTTCATATATAGCCTGGTCTAAATCAGAGATGAGTTTATTTCATCTTTTCTTCCTTGCAGATCTGGAGACCTATTCAGAACACTTATAACAAACACCAAAAAATACAATGATAAGAGAAATTAATAATGGCATATGGATAGACAATAATATAATGTTGTTAATTACTCACAGCTTGGGGCGCCTCTTTTCAGTGCAGCGGACAACAGCATGCACTTGATCCCCATCATTAACCCTATTTTATTCTTTCTTAATTTTTATAACACCAATAACAAAGTTCATTAATCTCTGTTCTATTTAACATCTAATCAGCCATGTTAGTCAAATAAATATTATAGAAAACATTAAATATCACTTTGTTTAACTAGATTTCCTTCCAGTAGAGGAATCTTTCCTAATGTTATATTAACATCAGTTTACTCAACAAGTGTCAAAATACCACTGGTGAAAAGTAAAAAGGTTCATTGTGACATATAGTCTTTAACCAAATCTATTTAATCTTCTTTACTTGTGAAATCTTTTCCTAGAAAGGCAATTATTTCTCTTAAATTTGATATACATAGATTTTTTATAGATTTGATAGATTTTGCTTTTGAACATTCTGTTACCTTCTGGGCTTCAAATATCACTCAGATTTGGGTATTTATAGGAATAAAGTTTTGGTTCAATCCCATATTTCATTCATTCGTTAGAAAGACAGGATTAAAATCTACCTCATTAAGTAAAGGTAAGCTGAGTTAAGAAGGGGGGACTATATACTACTACTGAAAATAATGAATTTTGCATAAGTGTCCCAAGGAGCAACAAATTAATACAAGTGAATCTATATAAGCAATATTTTGAGGGGTCATTTCTAAAGATTTACAAATAGTAAAATGAGGCTAGAGTAGTAAACAAGAGAAGAATTTGTTAAACTTGGCTACTGAAATATGTTCATTTATTAAGTTATAATGGTAATCAATAAGACTTTGCTTTTTTAGGTAAGTAACAATAACAAGAGTATAGGAAGATGTAAACTAAGGAATTTAATTGCATAATGTTTTAGAGGTTACCAACAAAATTGTACTAAAAAACATTAGAGGATTTCTGAAGATTTCTGATGAAAGTAGTGGACTCTATGTCTTTCCACGTATTTTTTTACTTACGTAAAAGTGTTGCAAGATAGATCTGTTAGAGTGATGTCATGTACAGATCAATAATCAGTTGATTAAAAAGAGAGAATCTGTGAAAGCTATACATTTAATAAAAGGTTTAGAGGATATTACTTATTTAGAAATGAATAGGAATACACAACCATTCATCATTTTAAGGCCATAGAGAATTGCCATATGTTCAGATCTTTGGAAACATGCTGATGTTAAAATTCTACTTGATTTTTGAGGAAAATCTTTCACATTACCTCTCTACTTTAAATTAAATATATTGATTTTCCACACTCCTGCAGGACTGTCATGGTTTTATGATTTTTGGTTACTGGTATTCCACACCATAACATCATGTAGTGTATGTACCTGGTTCTCAGAAGAGAAGGAATACTACTTTCCCCAGGGGACTTTGCTCCCCTGTTACCGTTTCCAGTCAGAGGGAAAAATAAAAACTCGCAGATTACAAGACCTTGGGCTCTTTCCGCCTGTCTCTCATCCTGGCAGCATCTCGCTCCCCAGCCATCTTATAGTCAGTACTAGAGTAAGGCCTAACTTGATTTTTGGACATTCTCTCTCATTGCATTGGATTTATTAGCTTAAATTGTAATTATATTGTATTATAGTGTGTTGTTTTGCATTCCGATATCTTATTTAGTAAATTAGTTTGTTTCTCCTCAGATTGTTGCCACTGTTTTTGCTCTCAGGCCCATCTCCCTATCCTTTTTTTTTTTCCCTTTTCCCTTTCCCAGGGCATGGGTCTGTGGGTCCCCCCACCATTTGTCACGGAACCGGGCCTAACACCCGTAAACCACTGACAAGGACTCCAGTAGTATTTATCCTATATTAGATACTACCAGTCCTCTTCAACACAAATTGAGCATTCAGAAGGTTAAAGTGTTGTTTTAAGTTGATATCATAATTAATGAAACTAACTTCAGGCTAAGTTTGAAATACTTCAACTTCAACTCATAAGCATATTCTGAGCAATTTAAAACATGATTTCAGAGTAGGAAGGAAAAGATTTTTAATCATATCATTGCACTGTCCTATTTAAATCTCATCAAATAGCTTATTTATAAATATGTCACAAAAATTTAAACTGCTACAAAACATATCAGAAAGAAAATAGAAAAACTACCCTTTCTAACTCAAAGATACTTATTTCAAGTTGTAACTCAGAAGTGCCATTCAATGGCCACTGAAGAAAGATGTTATGTTCAAGGTGATATATTTATGCCCTCATGTTATTTTAACAATATCTCTACTGCAACTCATTGTTTCAAAGGTTTTTCCATTCTTACCTTCACTGAAGAACTGAAAACATAATTTCTTCAAAATCAGTGTTAAAATTAGATTTAGAAGATCATTATTAAATGATTTCTTTAGCAAGAATGAGGAATTAGAACTTTGAGCATATACCTAAAAAATGGAAAGACTCATGTAATGTCTATTTTTACTGTGACTGGATTTTACCCAACCATAGATCACCATTTTTTTCTTGACAAATGGAAATTCCATCATTCTTCCACTATATTATCTACCCTATAACTTACCTGCATATAAGGAGAAAATGAACTTAAAAGTAATCAAATAATTTTTGTGTTACTATACTGAGCGAAATTTAAGCCACTTCATCTGAACAGGAAAGGTTCTAAAGGTTCTTGGTTACATCAGAAGAAAGAAAACTGTATGTAAATCCCAAGAGATAACTCTGTGTGCAGCCATCCATTTTATGCTGACCATTCTCCACTCTCCCACTGAACCCCACACATCTATTCTGGATGAAAATCAAAATACAGTAAAGCCAGAGGATGGTTGTGTACTCTGATTCTTCCTTTTCTTAAGCAATGACAGCTCTAATTTTCACTTTCAAGAAGATAGTGTTTCTTGGGGGTTTTCACTTTGCAAACAGATTGTGAGAAAAGACTAAATAATATTTGTATTACATACTAAACTACATATAAATAAAATATTCAACTCATGTATTTTTAGGAGAAATGCAGGAACAGGAGTTTGTGCTAAATATGATGAACAAAAATAATACAAACCTCAAACATTTTGACATAAGAATCTAAACATTCAACCAGCATTCTGGTTTTAGTTTTGGGGTTTGTTGATGATTCAGCATTCTTCTGTAAAACCATACTCCCTCATCCTTGCATCATAAAAGAAGATTATCAACACCTGTCTGACTGAAGAGCAGTTTGGAATGCTTTGTTTATACTGTATTTCAAAGACAAATGAAAGAATTAAGAGCAGGCTGTGATTTAATACAACCCCAATCTCTATCCATCAACATTACTCACTATTAACAAGACAAAATAGGCAACAGAGCTTTTACAATTGATATCATTTAATCAATCCCCTTCTCTCTTAAAAATATCTGTTGCAGGATTTTTTCTGAAAGGAAGAATTTATGAAGAGAGCTAAATTCCAACTATTCCTTAGGCTACAGTACTGTCAAAACCAGAGAATGCAATGTAGACATTACAGAAAATAATTCTGATCAAAAAAGAAGAAAAAGTATGATGTAAAACATATTTTAGAAATAACTACACAAATATTTCATATACCACATTTGAAAACAATATGATTTATAACAGAATGATTGATAGCCAGTACTGAGGATCACACTTTAAAAAATCACTTGTAGGTAAAATTATGTGATGTATCCAAAGAAAAGGGTTAATTAAACACAAAGAGAATGTATCTAGGTAGTTCTCTGTATGCACCAGTACTCATTATTTAATGAATGGGGATACATTTGTCTACACTTGCAAGCAGTAAGTGTTTTTGCTCTTATCCTGGGAAGTATCGGTATTTGGATCAGCTTTCTCAAGGATAAAAAGACAGTAAACTCGGTATGCCTATATATGTTAAGTGCAGTTTGCTTTGTTTAAATATAACTAGCTGTCCTGGAACAGAGATGCACACATAGAATAATTAAAAAACACAGGATTTTTAATAGAAATTATAAATTATACAGATGGCCAGTTTCTCAAGAGCCAGTCTTAACATCTAGTTCAAACCCAAACCTAAGTATGATACTATCTATAGAAGATAATGCACAAAAAGTTACTACTGCACAGCACTTCTTCACATTTCTCATTCTCATTTCTCATCTCACATTTCTTCTCATTCTCATTTGCCCAGATGCTATAAGAAAAACAATTTTGATATTATGTGTAATAATCACATACATTAATTTATACTAGCTGAGAAGTCCACTTTGTCATTAAATATGCTTCTCTTCTTTGCATACTGACACAGTTCTACTCAATAAGCCATATTCAATGTAAAGAATATTTGCTTCTGTCTCCACATTTCCATTCATTTACCCATATGTATACTTTATATATTCAACAACTCTGACAAACTGGTGCAATTGTATCACCTACCTAGCGTGAAAGCTGTAGTAATCGTTTCCAAAATAAGGGCAAATGAAAGGCAAGCAATACCTCTTCGAGATCTGCCTATAAGAGAATAAAATATAAAATACTGACAATAAAACCATGTGCATAAATTAAGATAGAAGATTCAGAAGCCATGCAGAATCTACACTTCATGTTAATTTTAATGGATGGTTGTTTCATATTTATCATCAAATTTAGAAAAAATACTATGTTCATAGTGATAAAAGAGTTTGTAAACAAGAAGGTAGTGTAAGCAGAAAAAAAAAGGCTTTGAGAAATGCACACTTGCTGAGGAGAGAAAAACACTGAAAGCAAATGGACACAAGCTGAGGAGTCGCAGTGATGCAGTAAATATCAGCAGCTACTTGTAGCAAAGGCATGAGTAGAGTTTTAGGGTTTATTATTAGCATGATTATTCTTATTACTATTATTGCTATAATTATAGTTCAATACGAGAATATAAGTCATATAAACAAATAATACATTCCAAGCTTATGGAAATATTATAAATATTCTGCCTATTTACAAAGGTGAAATGCAGTGCTTCTTGGATTATAATTTCTTTTTAGTCTGTGTGAGATCATAAATACGTAATCATTATTTTCAGTGGGGTACATTATTTTGTTTGCCTACTCTAACTAAATTCCTCTACTTGGTTACTTGGGTATTTGGCCTGAACAAACCATAAATGCTGAGGCTTGTTTTCATTGAGACTGATCAATCCTTTCCCATGTATTTCACTAAGAACAACCTCTCACACTTACCATAAGAAAGGATCACTTTCCAGAGCCCAATATATAATTATTCACTTTTTTCAAAAGTGTAGGTAGATTTATGAATCTGCTTGTTTATAACCTGATCTCTTTCTACTGTATGCTCTTTAAATCTCAATGTACAAAACTGTACTGTGTTTTGACATTCATTCTCTTCACAGCAGATATTTTTGATGCATAATACCAGTCCTGCAGATCAGCTTGTTTTCCATCGCTGCCTTTTAGGAAAGAAAGCATAGTGCATAGTATCATCTTAAGTGAAAACTTGCTATTTTTATATTATCTAATGGATATTGTATATATATATATGCAGAGTAAAATAGGAAGTTCATTGTCTTTTTTGCTTATGGAAGTTTACTATATTTGCTACATCCTTAGTTTTGCCTATATTGTTGGTTTTATACAAAAGTTTTCCTTGTTTCCTATCATCTGGTCCATCATAGCTGTATTCCTAACTTGCACAGACTGTATTTAGCTATGATGCCTTTTTTAGTACTGAGTTTTTATAGAAATTCATAAGATTAGAAAATTATGGATGACTTGGGTTAGAAAATGAAAATCCTTTTTATGAAATTTCTTTGGACAGATTTACAGAGATCTCCAAAATTTACTTTATTTTGCAATAGGGGTGAGGGAATTGGGTCCTCAGCAATATAGGAAACCTACTAAAAGAGGAATAAAAACTACTTTCTAATTTATTTTTCTATATTGTTTTCTAGTTTTTCTATATTGTTTTCTAGTTTTTTTTAACTGATTACTATTTCCAGTGTTATGAATATTAATACTAACTTCTAGAAATCAGAGCAAAAGCCTAGAAATTGTATTGTCTTACTTCAAACTCCCCATAAATAATCAAAACTAATTCTATGTAGACTGCTCAACAATGTGGACAGATATTGAGATCTAACCCATTATTATATCCAGAGGCAAAGCCTAACAGCATTTAATAAGACATTAAAAAGGGAAGAAAAGGAAGATGTGGTAGATGAACAGTTCTCTGTTCTCAGTATGAAACACAAATACCACTGAGTCATAAAGCAGATAGTAAATACTGTTTATTAGAGAAGTATTAAGATGTAAGTATGTATCTTCAACATCTTGGAATTATGAAAGAATGTTCTTAGCACTATCACTGTTGATTATCATTTGCCCTAATCCTTACAGTTAGGTGACTATTTCAAACAATAGAAAAAGATATTTTACCACTGAGTATACTTCTCCTTATTTGCATTTCATCATTCTGTTCCTTAAATAATGTATAAGCAATAGTCAATCAACAATAATTCAAGGGGAGTTCTTTCAAATCTTGGACAAAGCCTATAAATAGATGCAAATAGCACAAAAAAAACCTGCTTCTTTTACGTTGAATTGCTATAGATAATGACCTAAATAGCACACATGCAAGTAATTTCAGTATGTTATATTTGAAGACCTTTATAGATGCTCCCTTTGGGCACAATCCAGCAAAGATTTGCACATATGCTCAAGTTTATGCATTCAGAGTAGTCCCAAGGCTTTCATTTGTACTGTTTGTATAAATGCCACAATTGTTCTCTTCATGTAATACCTTTATGAAAAAAAAGAGAAGGAAGGAAAGAGGAAACTCACAGAATCTTGGTTTAAAATGCTCACACTAATGTGAAACCTCTGACAGTCAGTTACTTATGTTATTATAATTTATTGTTGTTTGAGAAAAAAAAAAAGGAACTGTTTAATATCTTATTATAGCGAACATCAAACAGACATGATTTTGATTAATTTTCCAGGTCTTATTTGAACTAATTTAATTAACTACAGTGTTTACTTAAAATTTTTATGAGAAGAGACTTCATGTGAGATTTCTTGTGGTCCTTCCTTTCAAATGTAAAGCCAGTGTAAGTACAATAGTGCAATATCAGCCTTTTTAATTTTACCTTGGCCATTAACTCAAAGAACTAAGTAGAACCAGGAAGTGCAGAGAAGCAAGAAAATAGGAAATATTTTTTGAACCTTTTGACAAGTTCACTCCTCTTTTGGATTGAATTCTGGCCAATAGTTCAGATCATCTCTTATTATAGCCAAATCTGGAGGCCAACTGGTGGTTTTGTTCAACCTCTGCCCTTTTTTCCTGTCCCAATGTCTCCAATTCACATACTACCTGTGAATTTATTTTGACAGCTGTATTTTTTCAACAGGAATACTTTATATATGTGGTAATTTCGGAACATGCAGCTCCCTCTCTTACATGAGTAGCTCTCCCCTTATTCAGATTTATGCTTGTACAGACTACACCTAGGAAACGCTATGATGCCTTAACTATTCACTTTATTCCTCTTTCAATTATAGACAGCACACAGGTTCATCAGTATAGAAACAAACTGAAGAAAATCAGTGTATCTATTTGTTTTTATACGCTGCTAAACTTTTAATATATTGCCTTGAATGCATCTAGGATTCAGAGAAAAGAAGTGAAAAAAAATAGGCTTTCCCTTATGGAAATATCTTCCAAAGGTTTGTAGACAGCTTTTGGTGTAAAATAAAAAAAAAATGTTATTGCAAAAGTGGTGGGAAGTGAGCAGGGATTTTAATTTACTCTCATGCTGTTTCCCCACTAAGTTCAATCTAAGGTGAAACATTGTGTTGATGTCAAATTTTGCTTCAAGCAAAACAATAGAGGAGCTCTAAAATTAATGTAGGTGTCCAGACAGAGGCCTTATACAGCCATTAACAGCAGTGCCAGCTTGAGATAATGCATTATAAGCATGAAAAATTTAACAGTAATTGCCGTGTTCTGATCTCTCTCCTTTTTCCTTACTTTGTTGTCTACAGAATGTGCTGCACATTCCCAAACTGGTCTTTCTGCTAGTTTACCCCATAGAAATGCACTGAATCTGGATCATTATGACTAATGAAATTACTGAGAAGTGATTTTTTTTTTGTCAAAATATAATGCCACACTAGAACTTTCACCACACATTAGGATTGTGTAACAAGGGCTTATGGCTGCCTGAGGCATAACTTCAATTCATCTTATCTCCATCTTTAGCCACCCAGTTCAGTGCACTATTGAAAGATGAGATGAATACTGAAATTCAGTGCTAAGAGATAAATATCATTTTATAGCTCTATATTATAAAATTATGTTACACTTTTTGTTATCATCTGTTGGCTTGCAAAAAAAAAAGGTCTCTGAGGCTTTTTAAAACAAAAAAAATAATACAACAGTGTTAAGGCAAGGAGTTCTGAGTTAAAATGAGCTGTTTCTTGTGCTGTTCTCCAAATTCCACTGTAAGTTTGCAATTCATGTGCTATGGTTTAAGATTCAAACCTGTGGACACAGTTATGGTTGACCACTAGACAAATGACTTGGCTGACTTAGAAATCAGTTCTCATAGCCTCCAGAGGACACCATGCTCTTATCCATGAGCTTTCAGCTCTTAGATATTTCACATACAGTTTTCACGGAAGGAACACCTGAGGTGTATCAATGCTTCATGTAATGAAACTTTTTGTAAGAGCAAGAAAAATATAACTCTTTTATTCTGAACACAGGCATATACAAAAGCACATTTAATTTCACATCAATAGCTTTGCCTCATATCAGCTCTTACAGGATTAAATATAGATATAGTTTGGCTTCCCTGAATGTATTGTTAGAATTATCATTTCATTTAATCTCACAGTAAGTTTTCAATAAATGTAAGATTAACTACTATTTTCTCACCTATAAATAAAATATAATCATCTTAAAATCAATGAAGGGAAAATCATCAGATCCATTAACCTGAATAAGAATTCCTTCAGGCCAAGAATATGAACAACGGTGCACTGGATCTTTCATATTATTGAGCTATATCTTTTTGTATGGCAACCAGCAGGGAAAAAAATCAAATCTAAACTATCAGTTTTTGGTCTGGAAACCATGGAGGTAAGGACTGAATATCCTTTTATGCCTGGGGTTAATTTTTTTTACCTTAATTTGCAATCAAACACACAAAAGAAATGTATTGCCTCTGGAAAGAAGCAGCTTTGTTATCATCTCAACTATTTTCTGTACTTTTTTCACTCCTAAATCCTTTGCCTTCTGAAGTCACCTCCATAACCTTGCAACATTATGAACGTGTTTACGTGTCTTTGCTGACTGTCAACCAATACCATCTGCTCTTTGGATAGTTAAAAATAGTAACACATATATGGGTCAGAACTGCAGTCTCTAGATAACCATGTAGGATATTCAGGTGATTAATTTCCCCACAACTTTATCATACCCAGGAGTAGATTTTTCCTGTGTCTTTCCCTAGTGAATGTTCCTCATAAAACATGAAATTAAAAGAATTGCAATCTTACAAAAAAGTAGTATTTCACAGGCAACCTATGTCAACTAACAGAAGGGGTTGTTAGTCAGCTGCCTTGTTTGAACTTCATCCAAAGACATTTCTACTCTTTCATAAACAGGAATGGTTCAAGCCATGAAATTATGAAACTAGGACAAACCAACAGTGTTCTCTTTTCTCTAAATGAAAGAAAAACAAATTACCTTCTGCTTTCAGAACCTCTTGGCCAGTACTCGTTACTTCCCTTAAATACCACTATGCCTGTGTGTCATATGAGATTCTACTTATACTCACCCTCTTGACCCACACATTCAAGCTCCCTCATCCTAAACCATAAAGTTTGACAAGTTAATCAACAAGATATCATATGCTAATATCATATGCCACGGTGATCTATGTCAAACTGAAATTCCACAGAAATCACAAATGTTAAAAAGGCTATCAAAATTATCCAAGAAAGCATTGACATCAGCTTTGATTCAGCATGTGTAAAGTATGTACATACACAGTGTGATAGCCCCATGTATATATGTATATTTTAAAGAAGCCCACCTGCACAGAATGAGTATCATCAGCATAATAACAAAAAATTCCTTACTTTCATCTGTTCTAAATATTCTATGTGTTATGTAGGTCATACTTCAACAGATTAAATTAAATGTTTTACTATTAGTTTATAACTATAATCTCTGATTATTTTTCTCACAATAAAAAAGAAGGGAGGTAATAAGCCCATTTACAAAAAGAACTGAACAACACAAAGAAAAATTAAAAATATGCAATAATTTTTATTGTCAGGACCTGTTTTTCTCGAACTATTCAGCTTGTGCAAAGCATAGCCTCCATGTACTGAATCTTTGACAGTCAAAGGTCAAAATAAGCACTCAAAAATTGGGTATAACCATTAATTGGAGGGTAATCGAACAAGCAAACAAACACAAAAAACACTGTTAGAGATCTGTTTCAAATGATTTGTTAAAATGTCCATTCATTATTAGTAACTATTAAAGAGAGGATTAAACTCAGAATTAAATTCTAAATATCTATAGCAGCATCAAATTGCCTTGACAACAGAAACTGCCTTTTTATTTATGAGATATCCTGACTCGTTAATTACATGGTTTTCTACTTATGAACAGGTGAATCAAGGGTCCTACAAACAATTGTTTGTAGCCCTACTTCTTTAACACATCAGATCCATTCTAGGCATAGAAGAGGAAAGATTTCATGGAATAACAGTACAAGCCATAATTAAAGATATGCAACAGGGCTTAATTGAAGCTTACTTATGCAATCTAATCTGTCATTTCTTAACTTCTGGGTACATTAAATTGCAGTCTTAGTTTTGTCATTTAACCCCTTCATATATAATTTACTACCTATTTTTAAAAAAGTCATTAATAGAGTTGAAATCTTTAGAATTGCCATACACGTCAGCTAACAGAGCAGCAGATTGTAATGATAGGTTAACATCTCTTATACAAAACAGGAGGACAAGGAAGCAGCTTTGAGAGTTATCTATTTTAAAGAGACAAATGTTATGACTAAGGAGCATGGAGTTCCATTCCCCATAACACAATGCTCCAGTGGAGTAGCTGTCAACCACTGACACATGTATCACTAGTTATCTACCCAGGCTCTGAATAAACCCCAAAAATTTCAAAAATATTTTTATATAATGGATGCACACATTGACATAGAGAAGTAAATCTATAAGAATAGAAATGTTAAAATTATAAAAATAAAATGAACGTGATTTTGTCTACACTATGAGAAAAAAAAAGTATCACATTAGTAGACCATTAACGCTAATTTCTTGAGCATAGCCCTGAGATTTACTGGAAAATACAGTAGAGCTCTGTCAACGGTTTACGGGCGTTAGGCCCGATTCTGTGACAAAGGGGACGGGGGACCCACAGACCCACGACCCAGGAAAAGGGAAAATGGGGAAAAGGGTAAGGAGAAGGCCCTGAGAGCAAAGAACAGCAGCAACAATCTGAGGAGAAACAAACTAATTTACTAAATAAGATATCGGAATGCAAAACAACACACTATAATACAATATAATTACAATTTAAGCTGATAAATCCAATACAGAGAGAGAGAATGTCCCAAAATCAAGGTAGGCCTTACTCTACTACCGACGATAAGACGGCTGGAGAGCGAGGTGCTGCCAAGACGAGAGACGGCGGAAAAGGGACAAGGTCTCGTGATCTGCAAGTTTTTATACTGCGAGCTTTTATCTTTTCCCTCCGGCTGGAAAATGGTAACAGAGGAGCAAAGTACCGTGGGGACTGTAGTAGTCCTTCTCTTCTGAGAACCAGGTACATCCACTACATGATGTTATGATGTGGAATACCAATAACCGAAAATCACAAAACCATGACAGCTCTTTACAGTAAGCTGAGATACACTGAATGATTTCTTTCCCAATTGTTTGCTTTTTTCTTACACACATTGGGAATCTATGAGAGAGAAAAGGAGGCTGAGCAATTTGCAGATACGTCTGATTTGTGTCCATAATACAGGGCTTGTTTCATCTTGAATTTTGATCTGTTTATGAATTCCTCCAATATACTGCCTCCTAGAAGGACACTTGATCTACTAGAAAAAATCAAACTACCGTTCACCAAATAGTAGTTTGCTCTGTACCAAATACATATATATAAAACTGTTTATTTAAGCACTTAAGTACATCAGATACAAAAAACAATACCCTTGTTTGTGTAGCTTTTTTCTCTTCCTCTGGATCAGAAAGTGCTATATAATAGAAACATTCACCCCGCAACAGCAATACACCAATGCACCAATGCAATGTCAACCTTGTTTATTCAAATCAGTTACGAAAATTCTTCTGGATTCATACTGACACGACTGAAAGCAGATGTTGCACTTTGTCCAGAGGATCATTTCTATTTCATTCTTTACTCATTAAATTGGTTATTCATCAACCGTTTGATAAACAGGATCTTGGTTCCTGTCCATTCCACTCAAGATTAGTATTACGGTTTTTATCTTATCCTTCATGTTTTCCTTCTGCTGTAGCAGGTCTACTGCTTAATGTGCACTCTTAAATCTGATAAAGCTCCAGTGTTGTACTGAGTCTACCTTTTTTTAAGGAAAGCGTGAACATTTCTAAGCATACAGGATATTTATTTACCCAGAGAAATTTATCTGGAAATACACAGTTCATAGTGATTTTTTTTTTTTATCCACGATACCAATGGAGTTCAGTGTGGCAACAGGACTTCCAGATTAGAAAGTCTAAATAAAGATCCTCTTGTCCTTGAATTTATCTTTAACCATTGGGTCATATGATTCTCTTTCTCAGAAGTGCTTAACTTGCACTGTTTCTGGCTTTTCACTTTTTGTTCTCTTTCTTACGTGATTTTTCTATTTTTTCTTTATTTCTCCTTTTCTTTTCTTTCTTTTTTCCTGGTGAATGGCTAATGAAAGGAAACTGAAGAAATGTTCTCTCTGAACTTCAAATTGTGCCTGTAGAACAAAAGTATTTTATTTAATAATGTCATAAACTAAAAGAAACCCCAGTCACTTAGCAGCATACTTCACAATTCACAGTTATTTGGAAATACGTATATAATTATCTTCTTTCACACAAATTCAGGTGGTCTATATTTAAAATATGCTTCCTCACAAGAAGAAGGTCCTGATCTTTTGATTGAATTTCTACAGTAGAAAAAGACAGGTGAAAACTGAGATGGGAAGCAAGGAACCAGTAATAGATTTTCATCCAATTTTATTTTTATTTCTTCCAAATGGTTATAACATTTGTTCGCAAATTAGCACTCCACATCCAAAAGCAAGATTGATTTCTAGCAAGGCAAAGGTAAACTGGATACTTAAACTGTCATATTTATTTACAGTTATGTAGTAATAAATAGTAGTAACATCTTTTTTGCTACTAAAATTAGAATCAGTAGAAGAAAACTGCCTTATTTTCTTATGATCTGTCCAATAAACTGTTTGTTTTCACTGACAAAAACATTCAGAGATTTAGTAAGCCATTTTTAATGTGGTTGTAATGGCAGCTGCATTCAAAGACACTCAAAAAAGCATTAGTTTATGAAAATATAATTGATATAGTCCTTTACAACTTAATAACAATACTGAAATACTGTTATGCAAAATTCCTTTTCCTACCCCCTACAGCTCCACAGGGAAGGAACAGGGAAAGATGTGATTAGATGTAGAAGAGTATATCACTTAGCTAGAAAATTGTTATCAACTTTGAACAAGACTGCATACAAATATTTCTTCTCCTTTGGCATGTAAATGCACATGTTTGCAGGCATGCACACTATCCTGTCTAATACTAACACAGTATAACACTTACCTCATAGCTAATGACAGGGTTCGGTTAACATTCCACGCTTAAATATTCCAGAATCAAGAAAATATACAAAAAAAAAAAAGAAAAAGAAAAAGAAATGAGAGGAGAGGGGAGAGGAGAGAGGAGGAGAGAAGAGGAGAGGAAAGATGTAAACTGCTCAGATGCTTGAGTGTGAATGTAACATCTTAGTTTACAGCAACAAATCGGTCTGAAAATAAATAAATAAATAAAATTGGCTACATGAGACAACAAAAATAGCATTCCTATATTCAAACTGTAATCCATATAAGCAGAAAATACTTTTTACTAGTCACTTTGGCAATAACTTTTTTCCATTAAAAATTCAAGAACCTTCCTGCAGATACATTTTATAATGGACTGTAAAACTTCTAATATTCAGAAACATGCTATGAGTATATTGAATACTCTCAATTTCTGGGAAGTGTGAGTATCACCAAGACAGAAGACCTAGTTTTTTATGACAACAAACCTTTAAGGAAAGAGCAATTGGATCTGTGAGCTTGATAGAAACTCAGCTTCAGCCCAGATTAAGAGTGACATAAAATTATCAATCTCTCATTGAAGTCATTGCCAGATTTGCAATGAAGCCTAATACACATTAACATGAAAAAATAATTCTCTAACCACCGAGAAAATATCTTCCCCATAAATCAGAAAATAAAAATATAAAAATCACAGATATTAAAAAAAAAATGATTCTTCTACCTGAGGATACATATATATGGCCAATAATCATTAAAATAATAAATATGCTAAATATCTTGGGGTCTATTACACTAGCATGCTTCAACAACCAGCCTCACTCAACTTGTTATATTTATTCCTCATCCTTCAGTAAGTTTCCTTCTATGACACAGCTTAAACTGTTCATTATTATTATTTCTACATCCCTACGTGCATAAAAAAACACTTTTCAAAAAGATGAAGCAGATGTTGATATAAAGTGAAGTTAAGGCAGTGCAAAAAAAGGGAAAACAGATGAGAAAAATGTTTGCAAATTTTGAAAAAAATTAAATGGTTCAGATTGCAAGTGCTCCCTTCAACTTCTTTGGTTAAAACAGTATGTTTTTAATGATGCATATGTATGTGTATGTGTATAGGTATAAAAACTGTGATATCACTTAATACTGTTGACCATAAGACTGTGTTATACCTTTTTTTGAAGTACTAGTAATATTCATAGAAGTAAGACAGGTAAGAGTGGAATTGTTTATTGACTTTTTGGTAGGGGCCACTCAAGATACTCCAAGCCAAATATTTGACAATTTTTGTCAGAATACCATAATGTAACATATATACATATACCTATATATATGTTACATACATATACATATGCATATACATGTATAAAATATGTAAAACATATTGCTAGCTAGGGTTTTTTCTATAGTTTTCTATAGTTGCATTTTTTTTCCTTAATTTCTAAATCAACCAGCACTATGGCATGTATTGGGCTAACAAAAGTGATTGATCTATTTGAAACTTCTTTTGATGCCTGCTTCAAATATAAAGACTTGATTTAGAAAATTTAAAATATTAAATTCACTATTTAATTGATACAAACTCACAATGAATTGAATTAATCATCTACACATTAAAAATACCTCACCTCTATTGCTTGAAGTAAAAAGGTATAAAAAAAAAAATTACTGAAATTTCTACATAAAATTCTGCAAATCTACTCTTAAATCTTTATTATTTACAATAACAGTTGAGAAAACAGAAGGAGAACAATTTAAATTATAGTTCAGTTGCTTTCATATACACAATACTTTTGTCTTTGTCAGATCTGTCAATATTCTGTAAAGAGAACTACATGCATGCTGATAGAGCTGTGGGAAATGTGCTTAGGCAAAAAAAGTTTTACACTGTCTCAAGAGGCAATTCTGTAACCATTGTATCATAATATATGTAATGATTGCAAAAACATAAAAAATTATGGTGCAGGTAGTATAAATAAATGGATGTTGAAATAACTGCTGAAGTAATACTAAGAGTCCTTTAAGATCTTCTTGTACCAAAAATGGTAACTCTTTTTCTGTTTTCCTCATAATTTTCTGTTGGTACATCTATGAAATATGGCACAATCATTAATTAGCTTCCAGGATAAAATAAGAAGAGGACAAGATTTCTACAACAAATGCACATACAAAATTCAGCCATAATATCAGCAACATATTTCCAGCAAAATGTGAGGCATTAAATAATGAAGTAAACCTCAAAAATATATTTTAAATTACTGTTTGCCAGTATAAAAAGATGCACATTTTAATGTGTTGCTTTATTGTGCTGCAGTAAAATATAAAATATATTGACACCATATAATTTTATCATTAACAATGGTGAGATAAAATTTAATTTTATAACATCATTTCATATTGGAAGAGTCTTCCAGTTATACTCCAGTAGAAATTCCAGCATGTGACATCCATTTAGTGAATACTCTATCATTACTGTTCCTTTTTATCCTTTCTGCATGCAAAACTTTATAGATGTTTATAAAACTGTATTGACAAGCCATGTTGGAAACAAGAAAATGTCAAATATTTGTTTCTGATGTGACATTCAGCTCTTCATGCCAGAAATGATTTTCTTCAGAGCTGCTGAAACAACATATTGCAGTCAAATAATGTCTCTGGTAAATGCTTAATAGCAACTGCAGCACTTCTTTGTGATACACTGCTGGTTCACTTGTGTAAGAAATGCTGTATCTATCTTTTCAGGACTTGTCTAGAAGTAGATTGTAGAATAAAATGGCCATTTCCATTGTCCTGAAAGGAAATAAGATTTTCTGTACTATAAACTCATGACATAACCAGCTCTTAGTGAATTCTTATATTTTTGTGGGGTTTGGTGTGTTTCGTTGCTTTGTGCTTTTTTGTTTTGTACTGTTTTACCCAAAACTTAATAACTTTTCTTCTAAAATCCTCTGTGTGTGTGTGTGTGTGTGTGTGTGTGTGTGTGTGTGTGTGTGCTTGCCTTTTTCAAAAATTCTAAATGGACTAACTTTAAAAGTATTGAGCATCTCTGTATGTTTGTCATCTGTCTCTGAACTCTAGCAAGCTTTTAGATTCAGTAATATTGTGGGCAAATAAGTGCTACAGGGTGATTGCAAACTGCTTTTCATCTGTTTTAAATGTAAAGACTATAAACTTCGATGTCTCATTTACTATTCCTACACTTCAGATTTTCAGCATGAAGTCTGATTTTAGAGTGGGATTAGATTCAAAATTTGAGATCATACTCATTTCCACCCAGTAATTCCACATCAGCTTCTGGATTCAGAATACTGGTTACTAGCACACAATAGTACGGTAGTGTATATGTATATATATATAAATGTATATGTATATATATATAAATATATATATATATATAATGAAAATACTTGTAAAAACAAGCATAAGAGCTGTTTAGTGAAAAAAAATTTTCTGCATTCATCATAGTAGTTTGTGACATTGGAGCAAATCTATTGGTGCAAGTAGTGCAGTTTCTGATTTGCTTTGCTGCAAAGGAAAAGAGAATAGGCCGTCCGGAACATCTACCTGGTTAAAATTACTTTCTCTTCCCCTGTCATATGAAAGGCAGGTTGGGGGGTGATAGCAGGAATTAAGATGGAACATCAATGGAAAAAAATGAAAGATCAAGAAAATCTTCCTTTAATAGGAAAGATTCAGCTCGATTCTCACTTTTTTGGTGATTCTCACTTCACTGGCTCCCTTTCTGGAATGGAAAAATTACAGCAGTGAAGGTGGCATAAGATTTGATCATGGAGGATAATCCAGCTATATTGCTTGCTTTCAGTATTCATTGCATTGTGATGTTCAGGACACAACCAGGAAAATACCAAAGCATTTGTAGGGGAAAATAATTTTTAAAAGATGTGGAGAAAATATTTTTCTTCTATTTTACATACAAGAATGTACATGTGTATTGGCAAATGACTCACTGAAAAAAGTCAACTTGAAGTATTTCCATTGTGGAAGATAAGTTAGTGAAAAACTGCAGCAGAATACAGTATGTTTGTAAATATACAGATGTATTTTCAATACGGAAGATAGAAAAGACATTATGCAGAAAAATACAGTGATAATAATAATGTACTCTTCATTGCATAAAAAGGTTTCTACCTGATTCACACTGCTAGCAATAGGCAGTTTTGGCACAAACACAAAGATGTATGTCAACTATCCTCTGCACAAATTCTATACGCAATTAATTTGTATTAGCATTCCTTCTACGTAAATCTCACATAATTACTATTAAATCATCCCAAAACCCACACAAATGCTAGCACACAGGTGTCTCATTCAAAAGTTCAACTGATGTAAGCAAACATTCAATTTATCAGGAGTTTCCAGCAAAAGAAAATGATTCCTCATTCTAGCAGTACTGTCAGTCTGAGGTTTAACCATGTTTATTTATATACATTTAGATATCCTCCTTTGCAGCAAGAAAACAAAGAAGGTTTATGTATAGGTGCAATTTAGCATACTATTACAGCTTAGTCCCCTGTAATTCCATGGGCTTGTTTATGGTATGTCTGCATTTGTTATTTCCTCTCTTTCTTCCTGCTGCTGGAGTTAACACAACAAAGCCCAGTTGTCAGCCCCAGTAGTGAACTGATCTTTACCATATGCCTCTGTTTAAACTTTAAATTGAATAGACTATCTCTGCATGGTTTAGTTAAGGACCTCAGTGTTCTGTCTTTCAGTGATTCTCACTTTTCCAAATCTATTTCTTTTTTTTTTTTTTTTGCTAGATCAGCCATAGCCAAATTACACACGAAAAAAACAGAAATATCCTTTATCAAATACAAAACTGTAGTTTTCTAGAAACATTTTCAGTTTTTTGTTTTCATAAGGTAATCATTCATCCTCTTCATTTAAATAGTTCTTCTGAAGACAGTTTTCCATAAAGTCTATCAGGATTAACCCATCACACAAAGGAAGTGCTATAGATGTGGAAATATGAAAGGAGAGGGGAGAAGGGACTCATTGCACTACATGATGAATTCAGGTTCTAGTCATACAATACAATATGTGTCCAAACTCCATTGTCCGGTTTGTGTTCGTTCTCTACATGGGCTCAGTGAACAAGAGAATGACGAGCACAGTGCTATCCAGTGCACCTGTTCATACAGTATACTCTTTTGAGTACTTTATGGCTTTTAGATATTAAGGCAAAGTTGGAGAATATTTTCTCTGCATTCCTAGCTCTTCAACATATTTAGGCTCATAAATTAGTAGTAATAAGCATAATCTTACACCTTTCTTGTACAATATTCTTGACATCAGAATTTAAAATATTCTAACGCAAGCTCTCCATTCTCCTGCCGTACAATAATCACACCTGTTTCTACACTCTTTACAATTGAAATTTTCATCACCCTTTGAGAACATGGATACTATCTGACCTTCCATGAATAATCTTATTTCTTTACTTCTGACCTGGAATCCATGATGACTTTCAGTTCTACTAATCTAGATTTCACACAAGTGTTTCTCATTGCATTTCCATTTAAGAGAATCAGCAGTGTTTTAGTAACAATGACTTTGTTCAGCCAAACAATTTCTGACAGCTCATGTACAGAATTTTTATCTCTTTACATAAAACCCCATCAGTGGTGCCTGCTCACAAGCACACCTGGAACAGCATATGTTTTTGATCTTTAAGTACAACTAGGAAAGCCAAGTGAATGTAAAGGATAAGCTTGATTTTATGAGAAAGAGACATTCACATCCAGACCACAAGAATTTATATTTTGAACTAAATTTCACGAAGTATTTAAACTCAAAGCGATTTTAAATAAGGAAAACAAACACTAAAAATTGTGGTTTTTTTGTTTTTTTTTTTAAGTATGAAAATAACGTTTAACACATTAAACTTTCTGCCCATTTTGGTAATGCGTACTTAAGAAAAACTGATTCTAGATGTTATTTCAAGTCCTTTCATTGAAAATTTTTTTGAATAACATGTTATATATAATAATGTTATATATAATATTATATATATAACATGTTACATGTACAGTAATATATAATAACATAAGAGAGTCACCAGCACTAAAAAAAAAACAAGCAAACTTCAAAGGTAATAGCTGATTTTTTATTTCCACCATGTAAATTTAGAGTTTAACATAAATTGAGTTTTTCCACATTAATAACATTGGTGTCCAGGAAAGTGGAATTGCAGAGATTTCAAAGTAAATGTAGTAGGCAGTTTCCAGATTACTTCAAAATCTCAACAGGTTTTTTCATAACAACAAAAGGAAAAGACTCCTTCCTTCGGAAATTCCTCTTCGAGTTTTTTATCCATAACCAGAAGTTATCTTTATAATTTCCAGAATTATAAGCCAGCTGTCATCCAGTAAACCACACAAAGTGAATGGAAAGAATAACAAAAGCACGCCTAAAATTAAGTAGGATTTGTTTCAGATAGCAGTATGGGCCTATGCAAACCATTTTAAATTTTCAGGGGATTAGAGATTTCAATCTCAAAGCAGAGATTTGAACCTATTCCTACAACTTCTACACTACATCAAATCAACAATCCATGTCTATTCATCAGCTCAAATAGAAACTTTCCCGAAAGTCTTTGAGACTATCAAGATTAATGAGTCTTCGAAGTACAGGAGAGTAAATTTGAAGTCCACAGCTGGTAAACCTGAAGTCCATCAGCAAAACTTTACAATTTTGCTGTTCTCCAGTCTGAACCCTAACTCTAATTCTGCCTGAAATCATATAACATGCTTAAATATAACAAGATGGTATTGTACACTTCTTGCATGGTATTCTAAAACCTTGATACACATAATAATATTTCAGCATTCTACGTAAGTAGTATCAGCCTTTCATTTTAAACATTATCTCTTTCCCTAGTCTTTAAAGGACTTTGGTATGAAATTGCATTTTTTATTGCCTTAAAAATGTATCTCTTTAACATGTATTTAGTCTTTGAGAAAATATTATATAGTATATTAAAGTTAGAAAAGAACAAAAGGCACATTATTTCTTTAAGAAAATCTACAGATCTTTCATATCAGCGCTGTATGCTGCTACATAAGTAAGACAAAACAAGATGAATAGAGAATCCACATATCCACAAAGCACTGGTTAATGTGTTCTTTTCCTTTGGTTAAAAAAAGCAATTGTATTCTTTAGCAGTTTTTCACTTAGTATGGCTTGGGTGCATTACACTCAGCTGTCATATGAAATGATGGGAGCCGACAGTGTGGAATCTTAAAGGTTCAACTCCTGTTGAATGTCCTAAATGAACACGAGCTGTCTAATTTTGGTTGAAATGAACCCAACAGAAAAAACCCTATAAGTATGCAAGATTTTATTCTACTTTTTCAAGTTTAATAGATGCAGTGAATATTCAATGCTTTTCAGCTAGATACACTGTTAGTTCTATGACTAAGAAAGATTTCATTAGGTAGGCTTCAGGCAACAGTGAACTACAAATGAAATTCCTTTCTTATTTTCTGAAACTCACAGTTTATGACCCATATCCAATGATGAATGGTCTATAAACTCTCTTATGGTCTTTAATTGCATAAACTTTACACTATAGTCTTATATTAACTTATGAACACTTTTGATACAAGATGTAGAAAAGCAACAGTAAAAACAGAAGTTCCCCCAGCTTTTACAGAAATATAATATGTAAGTCTTCAATATAAGGCATACTGTACTCATGTTGTTTGTTTAAATTTTTACATAAATTTAGTTCTTTAAAAAAAAGAAATCTAGTAATCACTGCTCAGTTGCCTAAAGCTCCTGCTGCCCAGTTAGCCCTCCATGCTCCATCTCAAAGTATATTGTTCATAGCTCTGTCAAACTCTTTTATCTCCTAGATGTTCCTTATATTAGCATAACAATAAATGGCATCCTACACGTTAAGTTGCTCTTATTTAAGCTGGGATGGACTTGATTTTTCCTTCATATTGTTTGGTATGATTATATGCTTTAGTTTTAGGAGAAAAACAATATAGGACATTTCAGTTTCTCAGCTTCTTGTACTGTCCTGCCAATTAGGGGCGCTGAGGGGATGCAAGTTGTTGGAAGGGGACAGAACCAGGACAGCTGACCCAACCTGGCTAAAAAGATATTCCATACCATCTGGTGTCATGTAAAATAACTTGAAAATGGGGGGCAACTGGCCAGGGTAGGCTGCCACTGCTTGGGGACTGATTGGGCATCTGTTGGTGGGTGGTGAGCAATTGCTTGTGCATTATTTGTTTTGTATATATATATATATAAAATTATCCTTTTTTCCTCTTCATGTTTAGTCTCAGTAAATAGTCTTTAGTAAAGAGTTTTTATCTCAGCCCATGAGTTCTACATGTTCTTTTCTGATTCTCTTCCCCATTGCACCGGGAGTGGGGTGGGGGAGAGTAAGTGAACAACTATGTGGTGCTTAGCCACCTGCCAGGTTAAACCACAACAGAAGCATTATAGGCACACTCCTTTAACAGTGCATCCCTCCACTGGATTCTGCTACCATTCTGACATGTTTAAGAAAGCACTGAATAAACAAGCAATAAAATTTGACATAATGTATTTGATCAGTATTACTAATAGACAAGCCTGTGGCAGACTGTGCATGTTAACTCTCCAAGTAGACAAAATACAACCATCTGGAATAAAAACTTTGAGTATTTCTTAATCTATGTAATTATTAGGACTACAGGCTCCGACTTGTAACACGAATTGGGTTTTGCCCCTAAATTGCTGTCATAATTGCATTAACATGGCAACTATATGAATCAAGTGTTATCCATATGCAAGAATCTATATAGATGTCTTCCACTGTAATGAATCCTCATAGTCATCAAAAAATGGTTTGAGTTGGGAAGAACCCTTATAGACTATCATCTATCTCCAAGTCCCCTGCCGTGGACAGGGACACCTTCCATTAGATCAACATATCAACTGTTCCAACACATTTACCACATTACCCAAGCAATTGCACAATAGATACATGTGATTACCTAATATTTTTATCATAGTCCTGCTGCAATATTCAAATCAACCACTAGGAAAAGAAGGAAGAGTTAGAAAAAACTGAGACTGGTATTTCAAAACAGCTCATGAAGTGGCTATGCTTGGTACTGACGATTGTTTGTAACTAGACACCGGACACTATGAAAAACCATTGAGATAACTCTTCATTCTTATATTTCTACATTTCTTAGACAAATATTATTAGATTCCTCTTCAACCCTATGCTCTTAAACTACTGAAACATACTAAGTAGCCAAGACTTAAAATGAATAATGTTTTACATTGTAGAAAAAAATACATACAATTACATTGAATTAACATGTCATTAATAATATTATTCAACATTACATGCAATAAATGCAACTAATATTACATGCTAAGAATAGTTCCTTTAACATATACTGTAATTTTTCCTAATTCTAGAAAAAAAAGTTCAGCACAACAGTTCAACTTCTGTCTGAAACTAACACAGGATTAGTTGCTAGTTTTGTACCTTAATAAAGAAATCTGTCTTTTCAGTCAGTTCTTCTCCTCCAAATCAAACATTATTTATAAAAAATCAGGTAGAAATAAAGCATTAAACCTTATAGTATGTTTTCAAGTTTGTAAAAAAATTCTACAATATTATACCGAACATCTTTAAAGGTAAACTGTAAATATATATAAGCATTTATTGTCACAAATCATTTTTGTTTTCTTCATTTGGTCAAGATACTACAAGATCTAAAGAGAAGTGATTTATAAAACATGTAATATTCCCTGTTTCTGATCCTAATAAACTGTTCATGGGCACAACAACAGCAACACCAACCATGGAGTGGGAAATATCTGGTTTCTGGATAGATGCCACAATTTGTCCCTTTCCCTTTGTGCTTCCCGTGGTGGACACAAGCTGACCACAAACTAGCAATGCTCCCTTGCAGAAAGGAAGGCATCCTGGACTGCTTTAGGAAGAGCATTACCAGCAAGTTGAAGGAGGTGATCTTTCCCTGCTACACAACATGGGTGAGGCTGCGCCTGGAGTGCTGTGTCCGGCAGTAGGCTCCTTGCTACCAGAGAGACATAGAGCACCTGGAGCAAGTCCAGTAAAGGGCCACAGAGGGACTGGAGAATCTGCCGTGGAGAAGGGCAGGCTGGAGAAAGCAAGAAGCGAGCATAGTTTATGAATTAGGATCCATACTGTGGCTGCCTCTTGCTTTTAAAAGCTTGATTCTCTAGGCCAAAAACACTGAAAAAAAAAAATAAAAATAAAAATAAAAAAAACATAATGTAGCAGGATAAATGTTTGCAGAAGCAGCAATCAACAGTTTTATTCCAAGCATCAGATTGCCAGGCCCTTTTACCTTTTTCACCATGTGAATAAATCAGAAGCTACTGCTGGGATGATAAACTATTTAATACAGGTAAATTCAACAGAATTTGCTTATAGTCAGTTATCTGCAGGCAGTTATCTACAGGCAGAAAATACTGATACAAGAACTGAGTGCATGTTTCGGGGACGGAGAAAAAAATTTAGAAGCCAAAAGGCTGAAGTCTGTGGAAGCACTGAACACTCTCACATGAAGCAAGACATTTTAATAATTGTAGAATACTTGTGAAACACACTATATCTAGGCAATTAAAGCAGTTTATTCCTAATTATATAATAACTGTTATTAACAAAGTTGAGATTTGCTGTGTAATCCCATACCAGGTGTTCTTTTCATAGTTTGCTTGTACATCCAAGCCATTGTTTGTTTTATATAAATAAAATATATGGCAATTAATAATAGATGGCATGTGGAGTTTCTGTTAGTTTGAGAAGTTTGTGTTTTGTTGAAGGAGAAACAATGCAGGTGTGCATAATGAGGATGCATCCTACATCATTTAAGGATTATTTTTAAATGTATACCTGTAATCTTGATTATGGGAGACTATATTAATAATTTATTCTTACATTTTAAAATTTATTAATGATGAAAAGAAGTCCCTAAAATCAAGGAGGAGTTCTACAATGTAACATTTCCAGGGATCAAGAGCTCCAAAGCAGAGGAGTCGCTTTCCTCTCTGAAGGAGGATGAATTCTGGCTGCATATTTTCAACTGTCCTTGAACAACCGACAGAAAGCCTAAGACTGAGAATGATTTGTTGTTGGCTTAAGCAGCAGTGACGCTTATGGCTCATTATTGCTGCTCTCCATGCTATGCTCAGATAATGGTTGAATAGTTTAAAGTTTTCTAGATAAACTTAATGGTATCAGGAAATGAATTGTGTGAATTTTAGTGATGTTATTTGTTTTGCTCAACTATATTGAAAAACCAACATAAACCATAGACACTCAAATTAAATAGAACCATCTTATCCTGAGAAATAGCTGCTGTTTTTTTCTTTCTTCCATGTTTTAGAGTTCTGCTTATTCTGGCTACCAACAAATACATTTAGTTCCACGCACCTTAACAAATTAGAGAATCCACATCAAATAGATTCTAGGCTCAAGTAATTCCAATAATTTAAAGTAAAAGGGGGAGATGTAGATAATTCCTATCTTGCAAAGATCTCTTCAGTATCAACTATAATAATTTTACTAACTGGCAATATAAACATTTTTGTTTGGAGTAGTATTTAAAGTAAACATGCCTCAGTATTGCATGGAAGAAAAATATGTTATACTTGTAATTTATCTCTCAGGAAAACTTTAAAATTTTGGTTAGCTACAATATCGTTTCAAACTCTTCAGTGTGTTAACCAACTGTTCTTTGTAACTTTGACTTAACCTATACATATGGGATCACACACTCTATTACTAGGACCTATTATTGATTCTCTTATTAAATTTCTGCCAATAAAATTGCTTTAAAGAATTTTACATATTCATATATATTTTAAACAATGCTGGTTTCTATTTTCAGAACTTCATAAAACAGATGGAGGTGGCGTGCTTACTAAATGTTTTAGTTAATCATTTTCTGTAATTAAATGATCTCCGATCATTCAGGAAATGAAGATGTGTAATAAACTTAAGGAAATTGAACAGTCAATAGCTGCAATAGATGACAGCAGTTAACTACTGTACAGGGAGTTAAACATTCCCATGCACTATCTAATAGCATTACTCCAGCCTGTTTCTTTTAATAGACAGAGTTTCTACAATGTTGAAGATCGATAGGTCCATAAAAGAAATCATACTTTGGGTGTCTCTAATTCATAGAAGGTTACAGTACGTTTAGGAGGCAGCTCTAACTGTAGAATTTCTTTTCTGCTACTATAACACTGTACCTTGCATACACTATTTATAAGCACAAATTATGAGGGGCTTACTAGGACCACTCCCATCCTAAACAAATTTCACCAACCACATCCTTCCTCCCATCCCTGAAAAATAGGAATTCGATGTAAATGATTGGAAAGAATATGTTTTAACATTTAGAAGTTACTTTGGAATATTTAGACATGTCAGATAATTACTCATACATGCTAGTCCAGACTTCAGCCAGGGACCAATCCCATTTTTCATGTCTTCAACTTTGGAAAATAACAATAAAAATTTGAACAGGCACTTGTGTTCACATTCAATTTCTCTGAGTTTTGAAATTCCAGTACTCTCTAGAAAATGTTGACTCTACTAATTCTTTCATTCTTTTCTGTTTTGATAATATCTATTAAAGATGATAAAAAGGAAACAGATTCAATTGTAATTGTTAAGATTGTCAAAAATAAATTGCCATTTATGCCAATAATATTTGATATACAAAGTTGGCAGAAATGTGAATCAACTAAAGAAATGCACTCCTGGTAACAAGAGGAAGAACTGAGATAACAAGTTCATTGCTATCTTTTCCATAGCTAAATTGTATCAGTGCTTATAAATATCTTTTCGGTGGGAGTTAGGTGGATGTGGCCTAGCTCTTTTCAGCAGTATCCATAGACAGGACAAGGGGCAACAGGCATGAATGGGAACATAGAAAGCTCAACATAAACATAAGGAAAAACATCTTTACTTTGAGGGTAACAGAGCATGGGAACAGGCTGCCCAGAGAGGTTGTGGAATCTCCTCCTCTGGAGATAGTGAAAACCCACCTGGCTGATTTCCTGTGTAACCTACTGTAGGGAGCCTGCTTTAGCAGGGGAGTTGGACTTGATGATCTTTGGAGGTCTCTTCCAACCTCTACAATTCTGTGATTTAGGCAAGCATGTATCACAACCTCCCAAAATAATAATAATATAGTTTTATATAGGATAATTTCTTTTGGAACAATGGAAATGCAGGGAATTTCAGTGTTTCAGAGTCTACTTTGATCTAACTAAACACTGAAAAACATTGAAACAGATTCTGAATCTCTCAAATTTCTTACAAATCCTCATTTCAAGAACCTTTAATAGGTAGGATAACCCAGAGTTATTTCTACCCAATATTCACTATCCCCCTTCACAGATTACATTCTGTCTGCAGAAGACTTCTGAAAAAAGGCCACTGCTCGGTAGTCAGCTAATATATGGGTGTTTGGTCTGGCCTTATAAGCAACAAGCTCCTTTCAACAGTTATATGTGTTTTTTACAAATGTATTTCTGACAAAATTTTCATAACATATTGATTTCTTTACCCATGCAGTGTAACTGCTAACATAAATGCACAGGCCATGGCCTCTTTGGCTTCTCCAGTTAGATCTGAAAGGATCTGGTAGTAATTTGGCTTCATTGTGGATAACCCGTTAGGGGATTAGAAATGTACAAACTCCCTAGTTCTCTTGCTCCTTTTATGTGCCCTTTATAAAAAACTTCCAAACTAGAAGAATAGTGTATTTATTATTTCTGGCACTGTTAAACACAATCACAATTAAAATTAGATATTTAACTCTTACAAAGCAAGCAAACCACAATATGCCTATGATGTACAGCACCTCAACTATATGCTTACATTTAAACAATGTCACCTAATCACCTGCATGAGAGCACCTGCACAGAATGCCAGTACCATGCAGCCACTCTTTCAAAAAGCTCCTAAATTGTTTAAAGTTGTCTAGTCTTCTAGCAAATATTGTGATATGAAAACTCTTAAAGTACTACATGCCAGTTTAAAAAAAAGGAGGTATACTGGGTACACTACCTGTGTCTAGAACGGGTTGTAAATACAAAATAAAGTTATTTTTAAAAGGATACAAAAGGTAATCAAAAATCAGAGCCCAGTGGGCACATACACTTCACAATTTTATTTCTATACGTAAAGCTGCAATTAATTACAAACCTGTTTTTATGCAGTTTTGCTTTCTTTAAATGTGGAGTGAGTTCCCCCCATAAACTAATGAACCGAAGTGAAGCCAAATAGAGACCAGCTGGCTGAATTGCTAAGTAATTTTATCTGCATGATTGACTTTATGATCCTTTCACTACAGTAACTAGTCTTTATTCTCACAATCAGCATCAACCACAACTCCAAGAGGGAAAAAATGATTAAAAATATAGAGAATAGAGAGGAGGGGTTTGTTTGATGTGGTACAATGCATTCTTGCACACACTTCTTCTGTATAATAGGTGCTCAATTACAGGTGTTTATAGCCTCCAAAGTAGCACAGTGAATAGCTGCCTCAAAGACATAATAAGCAACCAATGCCTAAATAATCATTACAGATACTCCATTAGCAGCATCTAACTGTGTGGCTTTTAACCATACAAATTGTTTTTTGACAGCTTGTAACCTTTCCAAACAGTTTCCTTTGGGCATTACACCACACTCAGATCTAATTTTAACTTTTGCTCTGTCTATAATTTACTACTTTCTTTGGAGACACCTAATGTATTTCAGCGGAACGGATAAATTCAAATAAAAGATAAAGAAATCAATTGTTGTTTTAATCTATGAAATTCTTGCTCACTGTGACATAACTAAAATCTGATGAAACATAACAGGAGGGAAAAAAGGCTAAATGTTCTTTAATTCCTTTGGGTATCTGTTTTACAACAAGCAATATTTTTTCTCCCAGATTATTTAAAATAGGACATGGCCAAATGAAAAAAGAACAAAAGTAAAAAAGTACTTACAAAAGTAAAAATGTATAAATAAAATATAAATCCTTTAAGGCTGTTCCTAAGAGCCGCAGACTTTGCATAACATAATAAATAACATGTTATAAAAGAGTTTAATGATATTCCACAGTGAGATAAAGAGCTAGAAAATATGTACAATACCATCTTTTTCTCCAAAACAGCCTGTAATTACAAATCAGTAAAGACGCAAGACTTATGCATAGCTAGAGGTCAGCCATGTTGGTTAGAAACATTACTGTATATGTGAAATTAATGTGACGAATGATGTAACAGTATTAGGTGATCCGTATTGGCTGTTCCTGCCATTATCTCACTGCTGGGGAAGTTGCTTCCAGGAATAACATCCAATAAATCAACAAGGAATAGCAATCAGCATAGGAATACTCTAATTGTGGCAGACAAAATTACTCATATCTTTCAAGACATTCAAATGTTTTTCAGCAGATTCAAGCACTTCTTCCAAAGTTTTCAAGCCTATACCACAGGTAAAAGTGTGTGTTCAATAAAAGGAAAAATGACTAGAAACAGAGGAAGTGTTTGCTGCTCATAAAGGCTCCTGGTCCTTGCGGGAGTTATTCAGTGGCCAGTCACACCAATATTAACCATCAGAGTTAAAGAGAGTACAGACCAGACAGGCACAAGAAATCTACTTAGAACCATCTGAGCAGGTTCCTTCCTATCTCTTGAATCTTAAAAAGGGTCACTAAATTTATTACAGTTTTCATGAATACAGGGAAGGCGGAGTAAATCTTAAGATAAAATGTGAAAAAGTCCCTATTCATGTGAATCTAGTTCACTGTGCTAAAGTCAGAGAAGGTACATCAGCACAAAACTAGAGTAAGGCAGTTATCAATCAAACAGATTCGTGCCTAACTTGTGACTTATAACTGAGTTATACCACCGCTTATGTATCTCTGAGTAGCTGAAGAAATAATGGTACTTTTCTTAGTTACAGATAAGAAAATCAATAAGCTGATTTTCAGAATAAAGGTTGGTAGGGAAAAGGGGTGTCAATAAAACAAATTATTAGAACGGCATAAAGAAAGCATGAGGTATAAACACCAAAGAAAAATATAAGAATATCATTGGAGTTATTTTCTGAGCAGCATACAGTGTTTTTATTAATCTATAATTTTTTAATTATTATTATCAAGAGGATTACTTACAAGTTAAGGCATTGAGTGCACAGAAATCATATCTAAACTGTTCTGATACTTTTTTGAAGACCTCAACTTTTATTTCTGTTTAATGAATAGACATTTAATATCTCAGCCTGCCCTGTACGTGGCTACTGCAAGTATAGCAGGCCAACAAGTAAACTGAGTTCTCTGTAATTTCATTGAAAATTCAGTGTAAACCTGATAAGAACTATAAAAACATCCCTCTTTCAGGCTTCTTAAGTCAACAAAAACTCAGTAAAATCAAACCTATTTCATTGTATAAGACAGTTCTAATGACTGTGGATCAGTTCTAAGTAACTCATGCGCCAATTTGCAGAGCTATAAGACATGTAATTCATCATTACCACCAACAGTACTTAAGGGTATTGCACAGTTCTCAAAGTAACATGATTGTTCTCTCTCAAATATCTATTTCTCAATCTTTCAACCTCCATATAACTGTTAGAATACTCTGTTTGACCAGAGAGAAGCTATCTCCAAACCTTTCCTAGTAAGTTCAAGCTCAAAGATTTAGGTTAGATATAAGGAAAAAGATCTTTTATAGTGAGGGTAGTGAGGCACTGGAACAGGTTGCCTAGTGTTGTGGTTGATGCCCCGTCCCCGGAGACTTACAAGGTAAGGCTGGATCGAGCCCTGGGCAACCTGATCTAGCTGCGCTGTCCCTGTTCATTGCAGGGGAGTTGGACTAGAGGGGCATGGTGGAGGTGTTCTGTTCTGTTGATCAGTGTTCCATTCCATGCATTTCTTTCTCTCACCTTCTTTCCAATGGATTTTGGTGAGCTTGAGTTGAAATGATTAAAACAAATAGACTCAGACTGATTTTAACACTCTTCTCCTAGCAGTTTTCTACTAGTTTTCCAGATAGGAGAAAAAGTGGAATTAAACACAGGATTAAAATAGTCACATACAGATTACTCTGACTTTTCTATACACATCCTTTTCATAAAAAAAAAATTAAAAAAAATGCATGACTTATAGGTCACCTAGAGAATTGTAAATTAAACACTGAATAAACGAAGTCTTTCACAATAAAGAAAATGATGGAAGACAGATTTTCTCAGCATTTCAAGATATGTGATCTGGCTTCAGTATTTCACCACAATAGTTTAAATTAAGAACAGCAAAGAACAAGTTAGAACACTACACGGTTAGGAAAAAAGGTTCTGTTTATAAACCATAAAAAGAGGTATGCTATCAGTTGGAAAACTACAGTACTCTGAGATCACTTTAAATAAAGCTTCCCTAACACAGCCTTTCCTTTGTATGTCAGCAACATATCTGTCTTCTAAAATCAGTTCATCTTCACTTTGACCTATAGGATTTTACTTTTCCTGCACACTCAGTACATACGCCTTCTAGTACCTAACAAGGCCTACAAGAAACCTGGAGATGTCATGTGGTGATAGCACAAGAGGTAATGGCTTTAAGCTGCAAGAGGGTAGGTTTAGATTAGATAGTCAGAAGAAATTTTTTTTTTATGAGAGGCACTAGCACAGGCTGCCCAGAGAAGCTGTGGATGCCCCACCTCTGGAGGTATTCAAGGACATGTTCGATGGCGCCCTGGGTAGCCTCATCTGGTAGGAGGTTTCCCTGGCTATGGCAGGGGGTTTGAAAATGTCAACGGTTTATGGGCATTCGGCCCGGTTCTGTGACAAAGGGGACGGGGGACCCACAGACCCACGACCCAGGAAAAGGGAAGAGGGGAAAAGGGTAAGGAGATGGCCCTGAGAGCAAAGAACAGCGGCAACAATCTGAG
>NC_034414.1:32246772-32322227 GCF_002078875.1 Numida meleagris | reverse complement strand
TTTGCCACCATCCATGAGTCAGTATAGAGATAAAGCACTGGCCACCTCTCCCGTTCAGCAACATCTAAGGCCAGCTGGACAGCCTTTACCTCTGCTGGTGATGTTCCAAGAGCTAAAAAGCAATCTTAGCTTCGTTCTAAAAGCTAAAAAAGCAGAATTTTGCCCTTAATTTTGCCCTTTGCATTCTCCACCAAAAAAAACCTCTTCAATTTATTTGTTTTTAAACTCAGAACTGCTTATAGACTTTATTATCCTTTAAATATCCCCTATTGGTGATGCAGTTTCAGACTTTCAACAACTCCTAAAAAAAAAGCATAGAAATAACTTGCACCATGAACCAGTAAATATCTGTAAGAATCATGAGCCTGCTCAGATTAAAGAGGGGTCTTCTGAGTATTCAGATTAAATCCAAAATAAAGATTCAGAATACAAGTAATTAACATTTTACTTAAAACAGAATTCCACGTATTCTGAAGATATTGCACTGAACAAAACTTAGAGCAACACTCATTCTAAAAATGAATATAGTTTTAGAATGAATGTTGCTTTAAGTTTTGTTTAGTGAATGAAATAGTGCATTCATAAGAGCAATAGTGAAATTCTGAAAAAATAGAAAAGTAAAGGTAGGATCTACATAAGAATGAATAATCTTTAGAAAAGAAAACAGCTGGCTTTCATACACTAAAAATAGAAACCAAATGGGAATTTTGTCCAAAATATTTGAAAAGATAATTAAGTTTAAAAGACAAACAAAACAACAAAAAACTAACTCCTCTCACATCCCTTATTGAGTTCTTTAATTCCCAAAATCAAATAAAACAATAATATATGATAGCAACTATAGAACAAAAACTGAAGACACAGCAGTTCTAGCTTATATGTTTCCCAAACACTTTCAAACGTATGCTGAAATCTATGTTGGTCCTAGCAAGCTAATCCTAGAATTGGAAGGAAAATGGAAATCAGTGAAGACAGCTGGTGGCATCCAAGCCCAGGATGATATCAGAAGCAGTACCTCTACCCAGCTGCCAATCTCTTCTGGTAGCTGAATTAGTTCCTTGTGTACTGTGTCAATCCAATACATCATCTTTTCACACAGCTAGCACTTATTTTTACTAAAGGACACAGATGTACTTTTGGAAAGGACAGTAAGGAGTAATATCTATTGACTGGCTGAAGGTCCTAAATCACAGCTGCCACTGACAGGCAGTACTGGCCTGCTCTGAGGCTCAGCAGACACTACCTAACCACAGGTTTAAGCCTTGGTCTTCAAGGATCTCTGTGCTGCTTCAAGTACAGCATTGGGATGCTTTAGATTAAGCTGAAGATCTCTACTGGAGATCTTGATGTTCTTGCAGTATTGTCAAATAACGTGCATCACTTGTTGATCTTTGAGCTAAACATCCTTACATCCTAGCAAATGGAGTTATAGGAATGTTAGAGAAAAAAAGCATAATTATTTCATAGAGTTGTCTTCACTCTATCTATATTGTTTTGTTAAAATTAACAGTTTAAGTACTGTTTGATTTTGCTGCAAATAAGAACTGTTATCTAGCAAAGTGGTTACATGGACCTACAAAATCTAACACCTGTGGGCTCAAAACAAAAAAAGCATTTTATCTAAACTAGCTGAAATTAATATGCATTCTACAGCCCTTAATCCAAAAAGTACACAAAAATACTAGAAGACTAAGAAAATAAATACCAATTCCCTTCTTTTATTTGAGGACAAAGTCTTCTACTACCGAAAATACAACCTGCCTGCCTGCAATTGATATATATCAAACGCTACTTGAATGCAGCAAGCATCACGTTTCCATAATGATTGATGACAGATGTCCAGTCAGGTTCTCGTTACCAGGGTTTGGAGCAGGGTGGGATCAGCAAAGCAGCTGCCAAAGGCCATAGGCATAGCTGCAAGAAAGAACAATGCAAATTCACAATTAGGGAGTCTCTGGGGTGTGGGAGGAGAATGATTTGGGCCTCTGCAGATTATTGCAAACCTGGTTTTGTTTAGCAGAGAAAAAAAAAGCTTCACTCACTTTCAAGTTCCTGACCAATTTTTTTGTTCCATAACTATTCTTTAGAACTCCTAGGCCACTGTATCAGCTGCCATATGTCTCTTGCATTAGACAGCGTGGACCTTTTCTATCAGCTGCAAGAAACTTTCAACACATCTGGTCTAGGCTTTTCTCATCAGCTGCTATGAGTCTCTGTGCATAATGACTATCAATTCCTTCCATTGGTTGCTACACTCTTTGTGGACCCTTGTGAATCCCCCTTAGCAACTGCAACAGCCTTTAACAATACATAATTAAATTAACATTTCTAGTCAGCATAAACCCTGTCACAAAGCAGTAGGTTGTTAGGCCCTCCCTAGATTTTCTCACTCCCTGAACTTGCCCTTCCCTTGTGCAGTGCCACACTCAAGAAACAGATTTAGCTGAATATTGTCCTGGAAAAGAAAACTAAGGAATTTTCAGTTAAATAAGATGCTAGGTTGGTTGACTACATCTGCTGAAGAGAAAGCAGCGCTCTCCTGGAACTAGTGGCTACCCATAGGGCCAAGCTGCCTTTTTTCTTTTAGCAACTGTAGCAACTTGTTCCAGCTTGAAATTGTAGCTGTAGGATAACCTCAGGCCGTGACTCCACAACAGTTTGGAACAACCTGAATTGTCACCCTTGGAGTTCCTCTCCCTTGTTCTATCTCAGGAAATAAACTGCCAGAAACAGTCCTTCTAAGGAAAAAGAAAAGAAAAAAAATATTCGCCATTTATTTATTATTTCGCCTGAACTAGTTCATTGCATGATCAGATGAGCATTAGAATCAACATGTGGGATGAGGGAAGGCATGTACTGCAATCCCATAGGAACAGTAGGCAAGACTACAAATGTGCCTATGCTGCTTGGCCTCAGCTGAAATGGAACTGCTGCTCTTACTCCTTTATTAGCAATGCTAAACTTTCACTGCACTGAAGCCTTGATCTGCTTTAGATTCTGTCAGCTCCAAGGCTTCTACAGAGACCTTAGTTTCATCACTATGAGGCCCTCATGAGTTCCGGAATACGGTGATGAAACTTGGATTTAACAATACAAATTGAAAATCATTTTGAATTAAAAATCCATTTTACAAATGGAGGATTTCTATACCTAAGTAGAACAAAGTACACGTAACTACACTAACGGAGTATTTAGAAAACAGCCCATAAATGGAAGGTAATTCTTCTCTATCGACATGCACAAAAATGTAGCGTGCTCTCTGATGCTATAACTGAAGTAATAAAGAGATATAATTCAGACTGTGGGAAAAAAATGGCAGTGGCTAAAAATGAGAACTATCCCTTTTATTACAAGAGCAAAACAGCTGAAAGGTAAATAAACTTCAAATATTCAAACCATACTTTTAAACATATTGTTAAGATCTAAGATGTCTCTCAAGTCGTGCTTTTTCTTTGCACCTGAACTGTAAAAGAAACCCAACCCTGTTAACAATTAATTTTGAGTATTTTAACTAATGCTTACCCTTGGCTAACGTACAGTAAAAAGAAAATGTCTTCCCTGGGTACTTTCCTAGTGACAGTGAGGGAATAATTATTCTGCTTCTGCTGTCATGGTACAAATCCCAGAGCTCAGGTAAGGACTAAAATGAATTTAGGCTATCTTGCAGTTAAATTTAAAATAATATAAGTGGTAATTAGATTAACAAACCACTGCAGAACTACATATAGAAGGTGATTCCTTTTGTTCAAGGTTTTAGCACCATGTGGAAAAAAGCTAGCATTTATGACATCTGTAATATGACCCCAAAATTCATCTGTTTTTGATATTGCAGATTTTTTTACATAATACTTAGATCCCTTTTCACTGCAAAAAAATTTCACATGCACAAAATCTGACGGTTTTAATGAAAAAACAAAATGTTCTTTATAACAGGAGACATAGTGAAAAAAAAGGGGGCAGATGACTAGAAGACTTAATGTTTATATTCTACCTGCAGAAGTTGTTACACATTAATTGACCTTACTTGATATAAAGCAGTTTGGGACCCTAACTATGAAAGACTACCATCAAACAGAGGAGGAAGAAGGGGGTAGGAAAAAAAATTTTCCTATGTTAAAATCAAAACAAAACAGAAACCATTGATATTAACATGATTACCAGAATTCATTGAATACAAGAGAAAGAATAGGGAAGTGAGAAAAACACTAAGTTCAGTCAGAGTAGTAAGTATGACTCCTTAAGGTTAGTGTACGTTAGAATGCACATTCACATGAACCAAAAAGCCTCCTATGCATGAAGACCCATCAAACAGAGCGTAAAGGTTTAATACAGTAAATGACACTGAGAAATCAGGTTAAAAGTTAGTATTTTTATCAAATACTTAATAGCCAAATCCTTTCTGGTAAACAAACATGAAGAAATTTGTCCAGCTCTATTTTAACATCTAATTTCTGTAGGAGAAATGCAAATGATTCACTGTTCGAAACAAAATCTAATATAAGCAATTGGAGTCCTGTTTAAATAAAGTATTCCAAAAAGTTTAGCACTGATAAAAATAAAAAATATCCAAGTTTTGGTCTGCCTGTCAGTATTCTGATTTAATAAGTAGAAAAACTCCTACAGTAGGAGGATTAATGTCCAATTAAGAATACTACTAGATGATACAGATATCAGAAGAAAATGCCTACTACTCTTCGACCATCAAGTTTGAAGACCACTCAGCTTTACTTGCCTGTATGTATTACAGCTCTTTTTGCATTCAAATTCACTTGCAAGTGTAATGCAACCTAATACTAAAACAACTTTCACATGTTGATATCTGTGTTACCAAGTTAAAAGAAACTGCAAATCATTTCATAATCAAACATACAGTGTGGTCCTGCATTTTATTTTGCAACTACATCAGTCATGTTACTTCACTTTAAGGAGATTCACTGGTTTGGAAATATCAAATCTTTGAGGTCTTTAAAAGATTTAAGATTAAGACACAGTGAAGGATTACCATACTACAGTGTTTCTTTAAGTGAGCAATTTTAGGAGATAAAGTTCCCCATTATAATATGATAGGCTTTTTTTTTTTTTTTTTTTTTTTTACCACTTGTGCAAATTATTTTAATTTATAAACCCCATGATTTGATATTGATTTATTTTTATACTGTGCTCGAATTCACTTGAATCTTTTTGTAGTAAGTCATTTTTAAAAGAACAGAAATCATCTCATATAAAATAATCTCAGTTATGAAACATAGACATTAAAATTAATACTTAATATTAAACTAAACTGAGAAACAAGACAACACAATAGCAATTTTACCACTTACTAGATAGTTACAATCAAGCTGAGAACTCCCTTATTAACAGGTCATTGATGAAAATACCTACTTAATACCATAAATTACTTGTTTATTTATTTAAAGTTATCCAAAGTGTTTATATCTTCTCAGTGTTTCTTGGACATTATTACAATGCATTATATTCACCTAGCTCAGCTTGTAAGTTGACAAGTCCCATCAGACTGCATGTTTGCTAAGAAAACCTGCTTTCATCTGTCAAATCTGAATGCTACACAATGGCAACACTATTTTGTTCCATAATTTAATCACTTAAATATTTCAATTGGTGGTTTGTAATCTCACAAACTCTATTTTGTCAGATAAAAATAATTTCAAACAAAATGAATCTTCAGATATTACTTTCTCTCTAAAATAGTGCTTTTTTAAACTGAAAGTTGCAGACAAACTTATTACTCATCTCTTTCATGAGACTTAGTAGAGTAAAATGTGGTTGCTTGCATAAAAAATTATATTTTATAATATCTTATTTTACTTTCAAATCTAAAATAAAGTTCTGGTAGAATAGTATATTTTTTCATAAACAGAAGTTATATCAAAATTCTAATTACATACACAGCGATTATGAATGTATCCAATAAGTAGTCTTGCATGTATTATTCAAAAAAAGGCAATATGTTTACCTTCACCGCACAAAGGTCAGACAGATAAAGTAAAGCTTTTTTTTTTGTCACTTTATTTTAATAAGCTCATTAGTATTTTGAGTGGAGAGAAAAAATGTAGATTGTCCCTGAAGCTGTTTAATATGTTACTAAGACATTTGTTTTAAGTTTGATTTCTTTCTTAAGATGGAAGGAGAAAGACCCGTGGCATACTATACTACATACTTGACCAAACTGTATTTGCTCTAGCTTTCATGTCATTTTTGCCATTTCAGACATGCATCTGAATTTTCAAGAGAAAAAAGAAAAGTCTAGATACACTCTTGAGATTAGAGTTGGACACACAAGCCTGTGTTTTTAAAACACATGACTAAGATCAAACTGGACACAATATTTTGGCTAAGAGCAAATAATAAGAGTAGTAAATAATAAGAGTAGTAAAAGAACACTCAAGAAATCCTTTACTAAAATCTCCATGGAAGTCCAAATGATTCTAGGCAAAGATGAAAACAATCCGAGATCTCATTCACAAGCATTCTTTTCTTTCTGAAAGAGCACTCTGACACCACTGTACGACAGGAATTCGGTAGCTGCTGATACCTCTTCCCCCTCTCTTTTTTTTTTTGTTGCAATTGTTCACATACTTGCACACAAATTTATCTTTTATTGGTTCATTCTGGTGTCTTTCTGAGAGGTGAGCTGAAATTCCCAAGTATGGAATGGAGTGTCAATGATCCACATTTTAGTTGAATGATGTGGTACAATCTATTTAGCTTCTGCTGATAAAAAAGAAAACGGTTGTCATGGTTTTATGATTTTCGGTTATTGGTATTCCACATCATAACATCATGTAGTGTATGTACTTGCTTCTCAGAAGAGAAGAACTACCACATTCCCCAGGGGACTTTGCTCCCCTGTTACCGTTTTCCGGTCAGAGGGAAAGATAAAAACTCGCAGATCTCAAGACCTTGGGCTCTTTCCGCCTGTCTCTCATCCTGGCAGCATCTCGCTCCCCAGCCATCTTATAGTCAGTATTAGAGTAAGGCCTAACTTGATTTTTGGACATTCTCTCTCATTGCATTGGATTATCAGCTTAAATTGTAATTATATTGTACTATAGTGTGTTGTTTTGCATTCCGATATCTTATTTAGTAAATTAGTTTGTTTCTCCTCAGATTGTTGCCACTGTTTTTGCTCTCAGGCCCATCTCCCTACCCTTTTTTTTTTTTTTCCCTTTTCCCTTTCCCAGGGCGTGGGTCTGTCGGTCCCCCACTCCACTCATCACGGAACCAGGCTGAACCTGCCTGTAAATCATTGACAAGGGTAAATATTTCATTTTTAAAAAAATATACAGCAAAACCAGCAAATCTATCATTCATCACAATATTCTTCTACTGTTCTAATCTTCTGCACAACCATATTTGCAAGCCTGCACACATTTATTAGTATTTTGATTATCAGTAAATGAACATGTACAGTTGTTCACAATATATTGTATATGCAAATATAAGCTTTTAAGCAGTTTAAACATACATCCATAGAAATCTAACCTTTGCCCTAGAAGTCTAGTTTAATCATTCTGCATCTTTGTATTATATTGCACTAGTTGTTTTAAAATACTGCTTATGAGTTATCTTCAGAGATTTCAAACATTTTAGTGTAGCTAATATACTATATCAGCTGTACAGCAGCAGCTATTCTATATCTCTTTTATGTGGAAAGCTAAATAAAAACATGTCCCTTTTTTCAGAAGAGTTTTACTTATCAGTTAGCCCATACTCATAAATGTACTGAAGAAAATATTGAGTTGATTTAATTTTCTTCATTTAGTGTATGATCACCAGATGTGGTCGCTGCCCTGTGCTGTTTATGGCTCCTGCTTGACAGCAGCTGACTTGGGTCTTAGGTATCCCCGCTTTTTGGTGTTGCACATCTTCACTGCTTCATGCTAGAAGCAGTGTTTGAACTGGGACAGAATCCTTTCTTTTTGCCTGTGTGGTCCTAACTGAAACAGAGACCATGAGTGAGATATGCCCTAATATTAACAATAATAGCTTGTCCAACATTTAAAAAAAAACATCTTCCTGGCAGCTTCAACAGAGAAGGAAAGGATCACAAGTTTCCATGAGTATGAAAATTAAAACAGTCCATAGTCTCTTCAATCAAAAGATCAAGATGATAAGGATGTTAATTTTGTCATAGTTTGAAATCATAGATGGATGAAAATTAGAACTGTTTTTTAAAGCATCAGCTTTTGACCAACAATATATTCACTTGAAAAAAACACATATTACAGAACAGCTTATCCTGGAAACAAATGGTCCATTCACAAGGGAAAGAAAATCATCCTTGCTGCTTAGAAGGTTAATAGTATTCTTGACTGCATTAGGCAAAGTATAACCAGCTGGTCAAGCGAGGTGATCCTTCTGCTCTACTCAGCACTGGTAGAGTCAACCCTGGAGTGCTGGGTCTATTTCCGGGCTGCCCACTACAACAGAGACCTGAACATACTGGAAAGAGTCCAACAGAGGGCCACCAAAATGTTGAAGGGACTGGAGCATCAACCTGATGAGAAGAGGCTGAGGGAGCTGTGACTGTGTAGCTTGGAGAAGAGGAGGTTTGAGGGGGAAGTTATCTATTTTATAAATACCTAATGGGAAGGTACAAAGAAGTCAGGCTCTATTCAGTGGTGCCCAGTTCCAGGACAAGAGGCAGTAGGCACAAGCTGGAACACAGGATTTTCCATCTAAACATGAAGAAGCACTTCTGTGCTGTGTGGGTGACTGAGCACGGTCACAGTTTGCCCATAGATATTGTGTAATCACACCGCTTCAGAAGTCAACTGGACATGGTCCTGGGCAATCTGCTGTAACTCTCTGCAGAACTCCCTTAAGCAGGGGACCAGATGATCTCCAAAGGTCCCTTCCAAGCTTAACCCTTCTGTGATTTTGATTCTGTGATTATAGTGTAGTTAATCTTTTAAGTACTTTTTATTTACTTATAAGGCAATCTGATATAATTTACTGTAAGAATTCAATAATATTATTCTCTATGCATTTTACACAAAAGAGTTTATCTATTGAAATAAAGACACTAGATAATAATGTCTTACTGTAAAACAATCTACAAGAGTATTGGGGGTGGGGGAAAATCATCAAATTGAATGATTTGTACCTAATACCAAATTATGATCTGAATTACCAACGACAATTCATATTTTTTGAGGAAATTATGAGGGATTCCTTGAGAGATACTAACAAGGTTGATATTTTGTTTTAAATAATTTTCATTTCAGATATTCCTATTTCTGTATAATATTTAAAAAATATAAGAATCATTGTCAGAAACAGGCACCACAATTAGATGCATTAGAAAACTTTGTTCAAAAGGATCCACGACCAGTAACGAAATCAATACAAACTCAGTTTTCAACCAGAAATGAGCCCTACACACACAGTTGTGAAATGAAGTATAATTACTTCCCTTGTCTACAGGAACTTCTGTTACTTTGGAATAAAATTTGATTGTTGCTGTCCTACAAGCAAATTTTCTATAAAGACTGTATTAGAATGCATGAATAAACACATTTAAAAAACAGCAGCATCAATGGGATAAACAGGGTCATTAATGAATGGACAAGTTCCTCACATTTAAACTTTAAATTTATCGACGTGTTAGATGCTTGATACATATATTTTAAATACACAAACAAATACACAAACACTGTTCATTATTTTTGCTTCTAAATTATATATATATACATCTACATCTATATATCGTCTTGTACAACTGTAATGATGTGTTAATGATGGCATTATCATTTGATAGCCTAGCATTTTTCATAAGACTTTCTGATGATTGATGTACCCTGTGATTTGAGAAGTGTATCTCACTGCAATTCCATGAAACAGAGGACCCTTTTCCAAGGACTTCCCAATTAAAATGTGACACCAGTTTTTCTTATTTCAGTGTTCTGACATATTTCAGTGTTACCGAGAGAACTCAGTAAATACATACATATACATTTATATATGATATACAGCTATTAATTTAAAATAAATATTCTATGTCCAAGATAAATTTCACACTGATAGAAAATCTTGCTTCATAGACTTAACAAAGACCTTCCTGCATGAGCACTATTATGTTTGAATGGTAATCTTACACAGCTAGTGTTTTCTTAATGTCCTGGGGAGCCTGATCATTGTAAATTACCTGTGACATCTCATTAATCCTCTTTTTCCTCACAAACGCATAATTAATGGTAACATTGACAATAATACACAAATTAGCTAAGTGACGCTTTATGGTGTTGGTTTTGATTAACGTCAGGAACCCAAAAATGACATTAATGTAATGCAGATCCCAAAAGGCAACCCGCACTTTGACCTCAGACATACATTTTGTTTGCACCATCACAAAGATTAATCCTTCCCTGGATGAAGACAAGACAAAACTCTGGCCACTGGCATTGCGTGCTGGGCTGTCGCTGAAAAACAAACTGCCTCAATTGCATTTGTTTAAGAAGGAAATCTTAATGCATAGAAAACAACGGCTTAGTGTCATTTTCTATTGTCTTGTTAGGACAAAGATAAATGAGCTACTGTCACGATTTAGATCAACTGCTTCTCTGCTAACTTCTATTATTTGCTTATTTATGGACTTATGTTTAATTAAAAGTATACCTAGATACAGAAAAACACAATAGAGTTATCAAATTACTTTCTCACTTACTACATGCTTATTTGGGGGATCGCCTTGTATTTAAACTATCCACATTTTGTTCTAGTGTTATAGGTTCAAAAGGGTTACAGAAGAGTAAATGCAGCAGTGTACTTCTCCTACCTTGAAGTAACAGCATAAAGAGTACAATCTATTACAATAATTTTAAAAAGGCCAATTCTTTTCATAATACATATTTATTTGTCCATAATATATTTTTATATATTATCTATGTATGCATATCTATGCATGCTTAACTATGTATAACTGAAAGTATCTGGCTCAAAACAGTTAAAATCTCCATTCTCCAATTTAAAAGCACTGTTCGCAACCACATCATCTTAGAAAGTAAGGTAAATGTAAATAATGATTATACTCTTGTATACTCTTCTTTATCATTTCATAAATTTAACTCATTGCAGAATGCACAAGACCTCAAGATAAGCAGTAATTACTGGAAAACACAGCAGTCTATTTTTCTTCTAATAATGAAAATCCCATCATCACTTCTCTCTCATTAAGCTTTTTGCTGAAAAAGCATATTTGTAAAAGGTAATGAGCGATCTTGTTAGAGCTAACATTTTTACATGTATTATACTTTGTTAGTCAAAATACCATAAGAAGACTTTTCTAAGAATTGTTAAACATTGTCTGTGTTTCCCATTGCAATAGAATACAAGACTATATTCAATTAACAAGATATTTTTTCTCTACTTTTGTATTGGTTCATTAATATCGAGAGTGTGGGTTTATCATGAATGTCACAAAAAGGAAGAAAAAACACAATAATATGAATTAGGAAAATATTTTAATATCACAAATACAAAGAGACATAAATGGTTAAAAACTGAATAATAAAAGATGCCCCTGGAAGATAAAGCCTTTTAGATATCTTTAATTTTTTTTCTTTTAATTACAATAGGCCCGTGTACATAGTTAAAAATATCTTACATAGATTTTCAGTCTTTAAGCTTTCAAATGTCCTTTTGGATAATCCTAACTCTCATGACTTTAAACCTAAAATGGATATTTGAAATAATTTGCTTCATCTGATCACATTATTTTTAAGTTCCATTTCTCAACAGTGTAGATTTTAAAGCATTTTATGCAAAACATGCTAAACTTTCTCTGACTGGGGAGTAGATTTTAAAGCACTGCAAAATTTAAGGGGCAAAAGGGAATCCCATAGAGGTTGTATATTTACTCTAACTAACCAAGACATAAATCCAGATTACAGCAATAAATTATTTTTATTGTTTGAACAGAGTAAGTACAGTATCACATTTGAAAGACATTTGTGTTTAATTCATATCTTAAAATTGACAAAGATAAACAATCACATCTACAGCAACTGAAATGCACTAATGTATACAGAATATACAAGCTAGAGCCAGGAGCAGAGACAAATCTGTTCTTTATATCATCATTGTGGCATAAGGTCATTCAAAATGTAATTGTACTTCTTTGTAAAACATAAAAAATTGTCTGGTCGGAGCTGCAAATTTTAAACAGCTTTGTCTGTGTAGTAATCCGTTATCAGCTTGTATGAACCCAGTAATTCTTTATTTCATATACAATTTGCTGGCAGCCTACAGTAACCATTTGCTACTTTTACTTTGCTGAATTAATATTCAGCCAGATACAACAAAAGCCTCCTAAATATATGTCTCAAAAGAAACCAGCCCACTTTTAACCCTTACAAGTTATCTCAATTTCCACTTCACCATAGATATGATTAATATTACTCTATTAGCCTGACCATGTCATTTTATTCTTTCAGTTCCATGCCAGCCTTGTAGAAAGCAATCTATCAAGAGATACATTTATAGGAATGATTTGTTTCAGTGTTTAAGTGCTGCACGTCGACTTTTAATACTTAAAAATGCCTATAGCAAACTGATTTTTAAAAGCCTTTAGAATCTCATGCACATGCATGCATAAGAAAAAAAAGTTAGTCTGTAAGACAACATACTTTTCTCACAATTCACTGAACACTCCACTTACAAAGTTTCCAGAAATCTTATTCCAAAACATAATCTTATCAGAGTTCTCTATGTAAATTCCTGTTTGTTGTCATATTTTGAAATTTAAGATCTACTTGAATTATATAGCTAGATGATGTGCTGGCTAAGGCATTTCCTTATTCCACACTTTTATACTAACCCAATTAATATAATAGCTCCAGAAGGCAAAAAATAACAATGTCAGTTTAGGTTTAATTTTTCACTCCACAAAAATATTCCGTAGACTTAACAGAACATAAACTGGGTAAGCATAGATTCAGTTTTATCTCCTCAGTATTCTGCAGTTCACAGAATTATTTACCAAAAAAAAAAAAAAAAAACTGTATGCAATTACACACACTTTTCCCCAGCTAGATTTAACGTATTTGCATATAACTGTAGTTTATCACAGAGCACAACACTGCATATTCAGAAAATACCTTCAACATCAGATGTCAGCATCTTACATAATGTTGTATACCTATGATTCACACAAGAACAGGTTCCAGAAAAGCACAACATTCTACCTTTCAAAAATCTAATCCTGATTTTACCTCCATAAGCAATAACTTCTTAGGGTGACAAAAGAAAATAATTACCATGTTAGACGTGACAGCATTTACCTGTTGCTCTATGAAATACAGTGACAAAATACTTTGTTATTTAAGTTAGTTGTGAGTTGAGCAATTTACATAATCATTCTTTATACATTCATCAGCAGGTGTTTCAATTTATGGTTTTATTTAATAGTAATATGAAAATAACATCAAATCCAAACCACACAATGTGCATATGCATGGATTTTTCCTCATTGAGGGGGGGAGGTAACAACACTATTGAGACTGTAATTTATGAAGAACTTTAATGAGAATTCTGACTGTATTTTGTACCATGAATGTCAAATAAGTTTCAAAAGCAAATGTAAACTGTAATCCTAGTGACACATAGTAAAAACAACCCTATAAATCTGTTCATTCTGTTTAGATAGTCTCCCAAGTTGTAAAAAGTGAGACTGCTTAGCTTTATTAGATGTTTTGGAGAAAACTAATTTTGGGCAAGTAGGCCACTGATAGCATTATATTATTCCAGTGATTTACAGAGAAGCCATCTATTTTCTAATCTTCTCAGTATCTTAGTAAGAATTAGGGAAACTTATTGCAAGCTTTTTTGAGGAAATTGTTTAGACAAACAGATAGCCTCTTAATAAAAAGCTTATGTATAATTTTATTTTTTAAACTAAGGCTATGAACAAGCTATGTTTCACTAAACAAAGCTACACAACATTTCAAAGAAAAAATTCCACTCCGTTTTAGCCTGTCAAAGTAATTTGAGTGTTTCCAATAACACAGCAGCTATATCATAATACAAATCTGCTTACTGAAGGATTATATTTAAAGAATTCAGAAATTTGCAGGAAAGAAAGCTGCAAAAGTTCTACATTTCAGTTTGAGATTTTACTGTTTGAAAAGAATGTCATCAAAGAAGCAATTTTGAAAGCTGCACCACATTATATGAAAATGTACAAATAAAGAGGAACAGATTTTTAGCTTTCTTGTAAGACTAAATAATCTGAAGAGTTTAAAATGACTCCTTTCCACATCTGAAAAATGATACGAAGAGAGTGTTAACATTGGTTGCATTTTTATGTGTATGTGCCCAAAGTGACAGCATTCTGGGTCTTTCTTTTGGGATCTCTTAATCAATCCTAAGGATAGATAAGCAGATCTACACAGTCACAATATAAGTGCTGAAGACAGAAAAGTCTCAAAAGCCAGCACCAATTTGTATCGTCTTTTTAACAATATTAATTGTATACAATGTCATACCATGTTCTTTCTCATTTCCCAACCAGGGCATATAATGAACCAGGGCATACAATGTACCACTTCAAGAAAATATGATGGCTGAAGGGTTTCCACTTTTAGTCCCATTCAAGATAAAAGCATAAAACATTTCTATTAGTGGGATGGTTATTTGGAGCATAATACTCCAATGACAGTGCCAAGAAGCCATTAATGCACTGTATCTCTCCTTGATTCCTAAAATGTTGAGTTAATGGGCCAAATTTCACTATACCTTGTACTTGCAGTTCTGTCAGTTTTTACAGCTATCTACTAAAAATAGTATGGTAGATCCTAAACATGCGTTTCTTCTGATAACCTCTATTTTGTTAACCTCAAGAGGAAAAAAAAAGTAGTTTAAAGGAATTCTCATTCTTTTAAATCTGAATTTATGCGTGTGAGTGAATGTTTGGTTTCAGGAAATATTTATATATACATGTCCTTGGGATTGTACACCTTCCTTCAAAATTTATTTGAGTACACTAAAATTCTCAATTATCTTATTCAGATTTTCCAAATCTGAGGAAGAACTAAATTCCTATATTAAATGTGACTCATCATATAAAATTACAGGTAATAATCTGCAATATCAGATCTTTATATATACACATAAAACGTGATAAAGAAATATTCTAGTATCTATCATAAAATCTATGATCAGCATGGGAGAACTAATCACTGAAGCCCATGACAGCAGAGACTACTTTTGGTTGAGTACAAAAATGAAAAGAAGAATGAAACAAAAACCCAGCATCCCCTAATCAAAAACTATATGTAATTGAGAAAACATGTGAGTCTTAATGAATGTGAAGAAAGGAGATGCATACATATACACCCAGAAGAAAGAAAATGCAACTATGCATTTAAGAAAGCAAAAGCTATGAAATGTGAGCACATATAACACATGAAAAACTTAAGACGTCCATTTTCAATAGCTATCAGCTGACAAAGCTACTAATATTGTACTTCTCTGCAATATATTAATATTTGATGTAAAAGTGACACTGTGGGGTATAGAAAATTTGCAAACAATCTAATGGTAATGCAGTGTGAGCTTAAAGGGAAGAAAAGAAAAGGAATAGCTGGAGTGCCTACTCTAAGACTACTGACAATTCTCTAACCTGTCACAAATTACATTTTAGCTACTGTAGGGTATGTATAGGCTCGTCACAACTAATAACATTTTTCTTTCATCAGGTTTGCATCAACATTCTGCAAATCTGAAATGTTTACTGTAATGAAGTAATGCATTATATAGATAGCATATGGTTGCTGGCTTTGTTTATATCGTTTTAAAATATCTGAAAGGACCGCTTGGACTAAAGAGCAATGTTATGGCTTCCACAGTCAGTTGATGGGTTGTTTAATAGTATTTTAAATGTTTGTTAATGATAGTCTCAAAGAAACAGAAAAGCGCAGAAGCAATGCAGAATGGCAATATCACAGTAGTTACAAAGATTAACATGCCACTAGGGGACAGTAGAAAGTCACAAAATGAGGTTCTGTTGAAGAAACCAGAACAAAAGGCCTTTCTTTGTCAAAAAGAAATCACAAATATGCATTTCTAAATAAAAATCATTTCACATGTGAGGGTTTTAAAATTATGCATTAAATAGCAAGGTGGAAACTGGGAGATACATGCATGAGTCTATTTTTAGGTCTGTTATATTTGTATCTATGTATTATAAAATATACAGTAATCTTCCTTTTAATAAGAATAAATTCATGTGTGAACCAATTTATTTTCAGTACTTTCGCAAGTTCTTAAAAAGCAGAAGGTTTTACCATTATTGCATATACACATTGATCTGTGTAGTTTACCCGACAATAAAATAGATAACGTATGATATTGGGATATTTATTAAGCAATGCAAATAAAGGTCTAGATTGTAAGTAGAGAAAATGAGTAGGAAAGATCTGCTTTATTATGGACCACTGTCAATGTATGGACACTCCTCTTCTACGAGAGGATAGGTAGTACTCACTCTGGAGCAGGACAGTGCTCTTCTGAAGTCTTCCAAAGACTAGACTCCAGTGTTCACATGCTGAATCCCTGCAAATTAAAACAAAGTACAGCACTGAGAAGGAGATTTTATCTGAGAAGGAATACTGAGGTATTCTTGGTAACTGGTAATGTCCCACAAACTAGAAAGTTTGCTTCAGGTATTTGTAGCTACAGAACTTTCCCTGTCTATATGAAGCTTATCCAAGCTAACAAAATCAGAAAATCCATCAGCCTGATTCTATGTGATCTATCAGTTCACATAAGTACAGGAGGTAAATGCATACTTCAGAAGTATTTAATTTTTTTCAATTTTCAAGGAAATACATTTTGGCCTACAAATTATCAAGGTATTGGGAGCATCTAATTCTCAGTCACGTATTTCACAGTATATTCATAGTATAGGAGACAAGATGATAGCTATGTAGCACACTGTGAAGTCATTCTTGTTTCTTGCTCACAAAAACACACAGAGGTTGCAACTGCTGAAAAATTATCCCCATTCCAGAGCGGCAAAATGCAGATTCAAAACAGCCATGTGACTGTCTCCTCACAGCCTTATAATTGCAGTCATCTTGTAGCAATGTCATGATCTTGAATATAGACCTTGGACAATGATATAATTAAGCATTTGAGTGAAAATAGCAAATCTAAGAAGTGCTGATCAATAATAAGGGCCGGGACTGTTTTCAGATGGAGAACTTATCACATGCCTGTATGTGTGTGAGAGAGGCAGGGCTGAAATCTAACAAAGCAACAGGCAAACAGGTACCTTTAAAAGTGCTTTAAAGGAAAACCCTTGTACCACAGCACAGACAGGAGGAGAGAGAGAGAATGATGAGAGAGAGGAAAGAGAAGGGGGTGACTGAGAGGAGGATGAATGAGAGACAGATATGGAGAAGATGGAAATGGGGAAGAAGAGGGGAGTTAAAGGTGAAGAAAAAGAGGGAAGGGAGAAGGGACTCATGGAGAGAGAAAAAAAGAGAATCATATATTATCAGATGCATCAATCATCATTTGTGCCAGGCGCCATATGTATGTGGAAGACAAAAATTTCAGCATAAACCAAAATTCATAGGCCAACAGGATATGCAATGGACAGTCTCAGACTACAAGCCCATTTCTCAGACAGTATTGTAACATTTATTTTAATCATTTATTGAACTGCATTTAAATAACTGATTTAATTAAAGTACATATATAATGTGTCTGAAAAAGCAAGATACTATCTAAAGCTGTAATATTTCAAAGAGTAATTTTTCTTATAAATTGGGATGACTTTCTTTTAACAATCTGAAAAAGTCTTCCAAATTATTTGGGTGATATGGTCTAAAATTAGCTAGGAAAGGAAGGATACACTTTTATAAATGTAATAGGGGTTGCTACCTTTTCAGTCATTATTATGTTCTGGGAAACTCAGCTAGAATGTTTACCCTCAGGAAAAAACGTATTTGGAGGTCAAAAGTACTTCTAGGAAACGACCCACGGAAAACACTTCAGCCAACAGCGGACTTCTTCAAGGACTTCCTTAAACTCTCTGAACTTTGGTAGACATATTCTTACAAACATATTCTTAAATGCTTTGCTGAGCAGCATAGACCTATGAATTTTAAAATAGTAATTAAGTACATAATGGGGCTTACAAAATTAAAACTCAGTGTTAAATATGCTCAGAAGGGGCATCACTGAAGTCAGTCCCTGTTTTTGTAAATCGAATAAAGCTTGAACCACAAGTCATTCAACAACAAGCTACCACAAAGTTCTATGTGCTGAAGTTGTCAGAATTTTAGGGCCCTTCACAGGGTACCCTAGCAGTGCAAAGGACCTGCATCTTGGAAAGGGAAGCAGTTTTCGGGGAAAGAGTGAGATCACTAACCAGTGAATTTTTTTTTGGTTGGCTTATCTTAAAAACTCAGATTTGCAGATGATTCATACAGATTGCTCTGCACAGTTCTGGTCCATGTAGCAATATCTTTGTGCCTTTATGGTGTCTGCAATACTTTTTCACTATATTGGACTTCATATCTCTAATCAGCATATTATTTGTGCTCACTTTTCCCTTAGCTCCCCATATTCACTTTTTCATATACTCTACTCAGAAAGAGTACTTCTTCCAATTGTCTCTCAAACAAGACTCTTGCTGCAATACTTACTTCCTGCTGTTCTCACAGCTCATCTCCATGCTCGTGTCCTTCCCCTACCTTCCTACCTCAAGTCTTGCCCTGAACTAAGTGCTGTTTCTACTGTCAGTGTCTTGTGATGCACTGATGTTCTTCAACTTTCATTTTGCTGTTTTTCATAATCACAGAAAACCACATTACAAGGCAATGAATTGTGATTGAGCACTCCTATAAGTCAAATGAGAAGTTTTCCTAAATCAGGGCCACATTTGTAACAAGTCAGATTCCGGTGTTTTGATGCGTACAACTGTAAGATAATTCTCTCTAAAGTATTATTCCTTTACACATTCATTTAACTGTATGTCGTGGTTGCTTTCTTTAACAGAGCTCTTAAAAACTGCTATAGTTCATGAAAAAATATAGTGCCTCTATTTCTGTTAAAGGCACTTTGAATTAGATGCCATTGTCTTTGTTAATATAGGGGAAAAAATGGTATTACATACAATTATCAGAAAGCCATGGTTTGCAAAAACAATTTGGAAGCTGTGGCAATATCACATGTTAAATATGAACTAACATTCAATGCCCTATAACAAATTAATGAACCCAGAATAATGCTTGCTCTTTTTTTTTTGTTTTGTTTTTCCGTCTGTTGGTGTTTTATTCCATGGAAAACATCTTTTTGACAATAACTTGCTTCTCTGTACTGAATGAAAAAAATATGATCCAGAAAAAATAAACATGCTAAAACTTAAATCTACTGATCTCCCATTTAATTCTAAGTACACAGAAAACAATGGATAGTTCTGATACAGTACCTGATTGATATTTCCAGGGTGTGAAAACCTCCACCATGAGATTAGGCTGATATTGCATATTCAAACACATACAATGATATATTTGTCATTGCTATTGACCTTTATCTCTCCAGTTTCCTGACAACCTTCTACAGTTATTGACATTACAAATACCAGTGACAACGTGCAGGGCAAAGTATAACCTTTCATTTACCTTCATGTCCCTCAAATGACTCACGTAGGTAGTTTCAACAAAAGCTGCAAACAATGATACTGTTGACTTTTTTTCCTTAACTTGCTAAAATGTTTTCCATTTTCCTCTTGTTCTCTGAAAATCATGCCAATAACTCACTACAAAGGAAACGATTTCAAATGAATACAGGTAATTAGAAGTGTCAAGAAATCAGCAGAGAGTAGGGTGTCTGCCATCATTTCTGTGGAAAGAGTGCCAGATTCCCTTTCAAAAAGGTCTTTGTCATTTTTTAATAGAAGATAATTAATGTAGACTACAGTAAAAAGTATGGGATCCCAGTCACTTGTCTTTCTTTCCTTAGAAATGGTACCATGAAGATGTTTTGATTTCTAGAAACAATCTTCTGAGGTTATTTAAAAATGACTTTTAATTACAAGCATAGTCTTTTTAGTCTTTTCATTATTTTAAAAGCAAGGAAGAAGAAGAATTTGGAAATGGCACATTTATAAGGGTGACATAAAAGAAAAAAAGTTTTATTTTAAAAAGTCCAGGCCTAAGCAGTTTGTTTCAAGTGACAAGATGATTTCACATAGCTGGTACTATCCACTAAGGAAAACACTAAAAACAGATTCAAATGCAGAAATCTATCCTTTAGTAGCATAAAGTCCCACTTTATATAGAATATAGAAATATTTATAATATATAAATTTATATAGAATATAGAAAGGTGGAAGGGCAGTGCCTATGTAATAAAAATTACAGATATGCATGTTGCAAAATGCTATATATTAATGGCAACTCAAAAAAATACTGTTATTTTGATACTATAACTATGACAGACAAACCAAAATCTTCTTGGACAGACTGTACAAAATTCAAGATTTCTAAGGACAATTGTGCATTTTACATAAATCTCACTATTTATTCTGAAATCTAGGAAAAAATGGTGTTTATGTTAAAAAAATATGAATACTGTGAACCAGAAAGTTGAATCATTAAGTGATTAGTGCACTGAGATCAGTAAATTCCTTTCATGAGAAATTAATGCCTCAGGATAAAACAGAACAACCATCCCTAATATAAGTATCTAACAATACATCTAATCAACTGAGTAATCCTAGTATGCTACAAGCATGCAAAATTACAGATGTTCTTAGCAATCATGAAATTACCTAGAACTTTTCTGATTATAATTACAGTATTTCCCTTACTCTTTCCTACAACATATCCGCACTCTCAAATACTTGATGACATAGAGAAATAATCATTAAATTAAGAGATGAAAATATTTCCTTTCTTTTCTTATTTCTTTATGATGGACAGCTAAAGCACCTCAAAATTACATTTGTATCGATACAATGAGGTATACCAATAAGGAAATTATATTTTCAACAGAAGACCAAATTTAGTGAATATGGTCAAGCACTGTGAAAAACAGAATCAATCCTGTTTAGGTAATGGAAAAAAAATGTTTCAAAAATATGGAAGATTGGTAACAAAGCACAGTGTATGTAAGAAAATATAACAAACTCTAACTTTGCATTTCCATCTGTATGTTCAGTAATAGAGGAAATTTATAATAACATTTACCAACACTATTTATTTGTGTTACAATGAGGTCATCAGTTTGGATTTTAAGGCAACATAGACATCTAAAGGGAAGATGCTGACAACCTTCTGATTTATGTAAATCAAGCCTAACACATTTCATAGTCTGCATGTCACTGCCAACAGGAATTAAAAAGTAGTAACAAACATAAACAGCTCTCTGCTTCATGGTTCTGAAAATAGTTGATAGATCTTAGGGCAGAAATTCCCTAAGTCTTCAGTGCATGTCTTTTCTTCTGGGTCTGCAATCTGACATTTCCTACTACACATTTAAATTCACAGCTGCAGGCTCTCTCTCTTTGGGGACTGCTTCCTTTAGGCCCAGTCTGCCGTAGGCTAAAATCTCTGCAAAGACTTGCACAAATTCCAGTGGGCATATATCAATTTCTTCAGCCACAAAATCCAGAAAAGATGCCACAAGAAATCACCAGTGTTCTTTGCCTGCTCTACCGCTCTGAAGAATGAGAGTTGGAGAACCACTGCTTCATCTGCATTTCTAACTGCCTTCAGCCAGAGTGCCAAAGATTAGAGAGAGCTGGTTCACAGATGTTTTCTAACATTAAGAGGGAGTTCAAAAAATTGATCTTGAGACAAATCTGGCAAAGCAGCAAGAGCACTATTTCAAATTAATGTATTGTAGACCACTATATTTGAGCATTAAATCTAATGAACTAAAATATTTCTAAAATTTGTGGCAATATAGATGTAAGATGTAAGAATATAAAAAAAAAGTTTTTGTCCAGGGAGCCATGAAATTAAGCAGAATAATCAGGCAATATCTCTGAAAAATTACAATTATTTTGCTCCTTTCATTTTTCAGAATAGGTAAAAATGTGGAATTAGTTTATTACTGTGAAAAATTCAATATCATGATTAAATTATCATTGAAAGTATAGTTAAAAAAGCAACCATATACAGCAGTGATACCAATGATTGCTTAAAAGACCACGAAAGTGAGCGAGTAGCATAGCAAGTTCTCTACTATAGTTATAGGTGCACAAGGAGCCACTTAGCAATGAGCATAAAGTCCTGCTGCCACAGTACAGCTGCCAAAGACAGTAACTGAAGTCAGCCAGTAATGGTCCTCACAAGATCAAGTGCATGCTTGCATTACTACTTTGTGATATGCCAAATGTGTGACCTAATACCAAATAATTGCTAATCCTGAGCAATTGTCTCCATGCTTGAACAGTCCTGCTGTGTGGAAGGCAGCAGCTCTCCAACAGTAATCCATCAGTAGCAGCATTAAGACATTCCAAGATATAGCTGGACACAAGCTGGAAGCTGCTACTTCAGGGAATCGGAATTACCACTGGCAATACAGCAGGTAATGGTGGTATCTAACCTGACTCCTCAGGTGAATATCTCACTTCTGAACTCTTTAATCTGGCTGCTGGACTAATTAAAAGCTGAACAGCTCCCTCAGGAGTAGAAAAGCCACCCCCACTCATGTCACTAGCTGGGCAGCTCAGCCTCCCACACTTGCAAGATGCGCAAGGCAAATTCTAGACCCAGATTTAAACAGACAGCAGGGAAACATAAAATACTGATCATTGGGCAGCTAACTATTTAGAAGCCTTTTTCAGTTTTGTTGAAAAGTCTGTCCTGAGCCTAAAAAAATGCATCTGTCATAAATTAAAGTAAATACATTCAAGCAAAAAAATTTCTGTTGAATCCCACTTCCATTCCAATAGATTGGTTTGTTTTAGAAAAATACATTTATTTCAAGAGAAAACAAACCAAAAAGCATGGAAGTCAAAACTAGTTCTGTTCCTATTATTCTCTTCATCTCCAAGTATAACAAAAATCATAACTGCACCTGGGCTGAAATTAATATGAGATAGTAGACTCTGTTCCTTTTGACACTGGCTTGTATTCTTGTTTGCTCCTTAGCTATAGCAGAGAATACAAAGATATTTCTTAATTGAATGGGCCATGTTTTCATATGAGAAAACAATTTTACTTCGGAAATAATTATATGATGAGTCAAGCTTTTCATAATTAGGATAAAGTGTATGAATGTTGCCTTTTATTGGCTCACTGAGCTAAATTTTCCAAATGCCATGTAACTATTATATGAATATGTACAACTTCTTTATGTATAATCACATATGTTGAGTAATGTTGTTAAGATTTCCCTTTCCTTTCCACTTTCACTAGATTTCTAGATTTTTCCCTCAACATATTTCATGAATTACTAGCAAAGACACCACTGGCTTTATCTTGCCATCTACTACCACAGAGAGAGAAGCATGACAGAGCTGGAATTGTGTTGACCATGCTACTTTTGTTTTCAATTATAGCACTATACCACATCAACAGAAAGGGAAAGGTCTGTATTTTATGGTAAAAAGTAAACACAGTAAGCATTTAACTTTGATTGCCCTGCCAAGGTATTTTCAAGAATCTTATTCATGTGCAAAATCAGGGAGTGTTGCAATAATAAATCATCTTCTTCCACCAAAATAAAGGTTTCTCCATGAATTTTATATCAACATTTTGCAGCCCAAGTACATTAAAACATCATCAACGTTTTGAACCTACCTGTCATAAAAAAAACTAGTTGGTCACAAAGATGTAAATGTCTATAAATGAAATGATGTAAATGTAAATGAACTGTTAACACACACATTTCACAGGGACTGTTACTTGTTGAAGGATGACAAATAAATGAAATAGAAAACTGTTTTAAATTAATTTTGGATGTTGTCTCAAAAATTTTCCTAATCTGCTTGCTATGCAAGTGCAGCTTTCCTACAGACCAGTTCAGCTCTGTGGTAAATACTGTGTCTTCCTGTATGCACGTGTATGCAGACGTAAGTACCAAGTTGGTATGACAAAAATTCCAATATTAACAAGTGAATATACCTTAGCACTATTTATTCCAATTCTTTTAACATAAGGTGCAAGAGGACATGGAATATCAATAAAGTTGAAACACCCTGCAACACACTGCATTTACTTCCTTATCAAGCCAATGTTCTAAAGAAAAGAGAAGGCTGAAATCCTTGCAGTGGCCAGCAAAGTTCTGTACATCTTGCCTACTTTAATTCAATGTGAAATGGTTCAAGCATTTTGACCTGCTCAATAAGGATATCTATTTTTGATATGTAAATTAAATTACATTGATATTCTTCATTTCAATAACAAAAAATGACATCTAGTTCTAAGATAATAACATCTAATGAAGTATAGAATCTACTAGTAAGATTAGCATGTAATAATAACAGATGAATGTCTAATATTGTGATTAAATAATAAAAATGCTATCTAATGTAAATTAATGTGTTAAAATGAATTTTGAAAAGGAATTAAGGAAACAGTGCTAGCAATTTCATGTCTGGAGGTACGAAACAAATGCAGTGCGAATATAAAACTATGACAGAAGAATGTCCACACGTAGATCAGTCACAAAACTGGCCCCTGCTATAATGTTGGAGATTACACCAGTCTTTGTCTCCTTAGTTCTAGGAAACACCAGTAGGATTTACTGCTTCGCATTGCCATGAAAATTTAATTTCTCTAGATAGTCTATTAATTTAAAAGTTTGTAAGTAGCAACTACCCCTTGCTATAGGTTTCACATCTAAGAATGCACATCTAAGAATGTCCTGAAAGCCACTGAAATGTAAATGCCTTGGAAGGCATATAAAATCCCTTTCTGGGTTAAAACTGAAATTAGCAGCAGAATAAGATTTAAAACAGAACTGGGAGAGATCTGAATCAATGCAGAATCCAGGAAAAATCATACCAGTGATCTCAGTTATTCATGTGTAATAAGGAATTATCTCTCCCATTTACCTCAAACTGTGATAGAATTAATCACATGATTAAGGGGATCTGTGAATTGCCTTGTACATGTAAAGTTAAAGCAACTTTAAGTGGGAAATTAGGTTTGGCTTCCTTGAGTCTTTCATTTTTGTTTTTGTGAATTCATACATAAAAAAATATGAACTAGGTTTTAGATTAGAATCAACTCAAGCCCAGAGACTTTCATATATCAATAAAACATAATATACATAGAAAAGCTCAAAATTAAACCCAACATCTCAATTGTATTCCAATTCAATTACATTTTACTCAGGATCTATCCTTTCAGTTTTGCTCATAATTGAAAATAGGCTTCTTTTCAGTTGGATAACTCAAATATAGTGGATACAGTTCAAAGTGATAGAATTACCAAAAGAAAAAATTACTATAATTTAGTAACAGCAAAGAACTCAATTTTCAGCTCTCATGTGGACTTACATCTGAATTCTAAACTTATCCACATCACCGACAGTCACGTACAGTGATTGTACACAGAAATCCAGATATACTTGCTTCTTCTCCCTCATCCCCTTATTCGCAAAAAAACTCCATGTAACAGACAATAAACACATGCAGGATAAGAAAAAGGCCACATAGAAACAAGAAGTGTAATATTTTCATTACAAACAAATACATTAGAAAATAATTTAGAAAATTACATTATTTTTCTAGAATTACATAGTTTATAACAATCTGTTCTAATGGACCAGAGTTCTCCAAACTCTATGCAAAAATAAACAAGATAATAATTGGGAAGTCAGAAAAGGGAGGCTCTGTCTCCCACAGAATTCATCACTTCAGGTAAGCAGAAAATTGCACCTCAACATTTATTGAACCTTCACATCAATCACAAACCCCTTAAATCATTTGCTCTGCATTCTTTCAGAATAAATGCCAAATAAGAAATTATAGATCAAATAACATTTCTGTCACTTAAAATCTTTGCAACTCTAACACTTTTTGCATTAACATAATTCCCATGCAGTGAGCTAAACGTGACTCATTTTAATGCTCTATCAATATGTCTGACCTCATAATAAATATTATGGTCCTTTGCCTTTAAATGTTGAATAGTGGTGTTAGGGTCAATGGCACATTAATAGAAGTCAACTACTTTCATGAATGGTTAATTACTTTGTTGTTTTGCACATTACATTGGTCAAAGAAATAACAATAGGCTTTTTTCACAAGAGAGAATAGCAACATGTATTTGGTCACCTAAAGCAAAGATGTACATTCATATTGTCTTAATTACATAATTATTAATATAATATATAATTTATAATTATATATTTATAATTATAAAATATATTTATAATTATATAATTATTATATAATTATAATTATTGGAAGGAGCCTTCTTAAATATTGCTTAATATTTTGATTATCATACTGTTTTGATTTCAATTACTCTCCCCAAAAACACATTTTGGCTAAGATACAATCTCAAGAATGTTGTTTAGTATGGTGAAACAGATGTAGAGTTGACACAAAAACAATCAAGTTGAGTTCAAGCTCTTGCATGTCAGGACTTTTCAACGAGAGCAGAGTTCTCTACAATAGCTACTTCTCTGTGCATGTATACTAGTATCTCCAAAACTTGCATTAGTGGAGAATGAAATGTTTTCTTGTACCATGTGAAGAGGAAAAAGTCAATCAGACTGTGTTCATGTATAATCAGGTCCACCTTCCCTATTTTACTGCAGCGTATCTAGAGTAGTTTAATTCCCTGGGTAGTTCTGCTGGATTAAAACTCTACAGAATTACTCAGAACTACTAATCTAATTCACCTTCTAAAATGAAAATGTTATCAGGAAATATTAATCTAAATACTCAGGACTTCTTAATTTAGTCTTCTTAAGGAAACATTAGGAATGCATTGAACTATTAAGGAGTCAGGAAGCATCAAAAATAAGTTTAGTTGACTAACATTAAATACACACAGGCACAATACTATTGTCTCAGAACACTCTATGTCACTATTTCTCAGATCTGGTTAAGTGTGATCTTCTTGAGTTGAAAACATACAATTAAACAATCCAGGTACTGTTGAAGTAGGAATCCCTTCCCGTTTATATGTCATTTATATGTATTTCTTCTCAAAGAGTGGTGAGGCAGTGGAACAGGTTTCCCATGTAAATGGCAGAGTAACTGTTCCTGGAGGCGTTTAAGGGAAGGGTAAATGTACTACTTAGGGACATGTTTTTGTGTGCAATATTGGTGGTAGGCAGACAGTTGGACTGAGGATCTTAGAGGTATTTACCAACCTATAATGATTCTACGATTCTGTTCCATGATTTTAAGTTTAGTTATAGGCAATGGTTACTTTTCTTATAAAAGGGACAGAGTCCTGTACAGAAAGGTCAGGTTTTTGTGGGAACTATTTTGGAAACAATTTTAGGGTCTGGGTCAGAAATACTCACCTAACAAGACCCAAATTAAATTTGACTCATTCTTCTAATATTGCAAACTAATGGAATATCTCTGTTCCAGCTTTCAGGAAAGCAGTTCACTTCGACAGACATTTTCAGCTGACTGTGTTTAAGAACATTTAAACTAAGGCAAACCACGGCATTTAAAAATCCTTGTGAAAAATTGTGAAAATTAACTACAGTCGTCACCATTATTTTGAGAGAACTTACTGCTCTACTAATATATAACAAGCATTTTATAGTTGTTGAGTTATACTTCTACTCAATCAGGTTATATGCATTCAGTGATTTTTAGAATATACGTGGACAAAGGGAATGAAGAATGAAAATGCATATTTTATGAGGTCACGTTGAAAGTAATGCCTCATGGTTATTTCCATGGAAACTTCAACAGATACAAAGAGCACAATAACACTATTTGATAGAGGAAATTCTCAGTTATATATCACTCATTTTCAACATAGTCACAACCATTTGCTGTGCATTTGCACCAGCAATGAACAAGAGCCTGCATGCTGTCCTCAAAAATCTGTATGGCCATCCGGAACTGTCACCACTGCTGAAACGCACCATCCACCACTCCACTGTGCTCACATCCACTGTTCAGTCTCCATAAATGTTCAGCAAGTGTCGATGAATTTCAACAAGCCCAACTTTTTCTGCATGGGGGAATTAAATTCTACACCTTTGCTTCATATGCTCTTCCATGCCAGACGCCATTTTGTCAGACTGCCTCTCTCCTCTGCTACTGTCTGCTGCATGGCAACAAAATTTAATGGAATACTGCTAGGAAGATTCAAACTCTACTGTCACACCACCAATGTCTGCCTCTGACATTGTAGGCCAACTTAATAAATAGGAGGCATTACTTTTGGAGCAGCTCTTGTAACTGTAAGTACTACAGCTTCTTTCAGAAATAAATAAGGATGTTTCTCATTGCATCCTGATGTTAAGCCAGGAAACAAGACACAACAAACTGAATAAAGAAAAAAAATCTATTCCACTAGCAACACACTATCCAATCACAGCACATCTGCCTTTCTTCTATGATGACAAGGATGCACAGATGTTTTTTAATATCCATAGACCAATATGCTAACTATAAAAACAAAGGAACACACAAAATATACTGCCGGTAATTCTATTTATCTAAGATAAAAACAAAGATGAAAACAGAATGAATCAGGTTCTTCAAACAAACTTCTTTCTACTTATAAATCAGAGCACTAAACAGAAATAAATACATATGTATACCAGTGATCTAACACCCATCCCAAGATAGCCCCATCTTGTGTCACTGCCTAAGTCATGCAAATTACACCAGAACTGCCAGTTGACTAAGATTAATGACACTGCGCCAGCTTCTTTGTTTCTCTCTGCGGCCGTTTAGTGTGAAATACTATCCAAAAACATTATCTATCCTCTATTAATCCCACAAATTTGTTCACACCATGCACATTGTTTAGGGCAATTTACAACAGGAACATACTGAGCACAATTGCATTTAATTACTTGGGTTCTAATTACATTCATTAAAGGCTAATAAAATAAATGAAACAGCTTTAAAAGCTTCTGCAAAACACATGGGTCTTGTCTCCCTCATGACGCATACTGTAGAGGTTTGATGTGAAACATAGATTTCAACATATATGTCTATTATAGATCTGTAATATACACAAAGACGTGAAATGCATAGATATGTTTATTTATTTATATATAAACCATATGCACATCACTTCTCAATGATCTTGAATGCCGCTGATATTATTAGCCATGAAGATGCCAGGCACTCTAAGATACTTTTTAATGTGGTATGCTGAGAGGGAGGAATATCAGTTTTAAAATTCAGTTCTTTTAAAAGTCAGTTCTTTTAACTGTTTCCACCTGTACTACAGAGTTATTCCCTCTTTCTCTCTCATGTCTGCATTATAAAAGATACAATCCGACATCAGAAAGGAGAGAAAGTCAGCCAGCACGAAAGAGAAGAAAGAAGAGGGAAAAACCACATTGCTTTATTTGGTACATATTCTTAAAAATGTCGTTAAGGCTCATTTCTGACATTCATCTGAGGATGTTTTTTTGTAGCTATTTACATGAAAAAGCACATTCTGAAGCACACTAGGCAGACTAAATAAATATCCCATGGCAGTTAAAAATATAGCTTGTTAATAACATAATTTCCTAATTCTTAAGTTTCTATGCTATTTCCATTGTTTAGAAAGCAGTTTATGGCAAAATGCTGTTGATAACAGTACCAGATGGAATGGTGAGCTCCTCTTGTAACTATTCATTGTTCTTGGATTTATAAGATGACCTCGTCATCAGGGAAAGAAACTAAGTTCTAGTTAATTACACTACAAACCTTATACTATACACGTGTGGGCTTAGCTGAAGAATCAATTGGGCACTTTTGGAAATGTAAAACTCTTAAATATTCTGCATCACAAATATAATAGCAATCAAACATGTCTGCCAACAGTTAAAAAGTATATAAACTTGCATGTAATTTTGTTTTATGAAGAAATGCAAATTAAAAAAAAATTGAGCTCGGAGGATTAGCTTCCAAGGACTGCAGAGTTTATGGTTCTCTACAATATATGCAAGCACATCACTGGTAATCCCAGATAACCAAGTTAATTTCTAGAATTTTAATAAATGTTTTTAAGCTCCATAAAGCACTCAAAGACTTGGTGCAGGTTCTATGAAGTAAATCAGGTCTATTCATGTATCTTCTCTGCTATAATTTAATAATCATTCTCCGGCTAGAAATTTATTTAAACATTTTAGCAAGTTCCATTTTTTTAGTCCATTACAAATAAATTATATTTTACCATAAAATATAAAACATTTTTTTCTCCATGATGTATGTTTTACAAGAAGCATGCTGTGCTCATGCAGCACTTCGGGCAGTTTAACTGAGAGCAATAAAAATAACATGGCTATGTGTACCATTTTAGAAAGTTCACCTTAAAATTATACAACTTTGCCACATATACATCTCAAACCGTTCCTTCTTATGAGCAGAGGATCAATTTCTTTTGCAAACTATTAAAAGAGCAGGCATCATAATAAAAAAAATCATATGAATCCTTCATTCTGATATATAAACCCCTCGTTCGTGAATCAACATTTGCTTTGGAGGAGGGAGGAGGGGCACCCATCCTGCACAACAAAGCGGCAGCTCAATACAGCTGCCATCTGGCTTCCTCCCGCAGTTCACTTCCCATAGCAAACAAGATCCATAGTTTAAGGAGTGTTGGGGAAGGGAGAGGGGCTGTAGTTTTAACCTTACAGCTTTATGATGGGGCATTTTTCCACTCTATAAAAACCCCTCTTAATATAGGAGAATGGAAGGTTCAGGAAATTGTTAGTAGGATAGAAAGCCTTTCACTTCTGTGTTTCTGGTTCAGATCCACGTCAACTCAGTGGTAACCAAATATAACTACCACCTGAAGGACTTTGTTTAATGAAATGAGTTAGCTGATCTCAGTATAATATCTAGTGAGCAAGCATCCATACCACTAAAAACAATACCAAACAAGATAAACTCTTCCCTCCTCACTGTGCAGAAACTGCTTCTCACCAGTAGCAACTGAGAACCCTTCAAACATTAAAGCATAAACCAAACTATTTTATCTACAAGAGAAGAATGATTGCCAAAAGCATGACTCAGTCAGTTACGGGGTCTACTGTGCGGTATGCAGTTTCTGCTTGAGTTCATAAAAGCAGAAATTTGTCAATTTTCAGGTTACATTTTAAAGCCTATTGTCCTTCAATTTCCTTAGGTAGATGGAAACTTGAATAGAAAAGATTCTAACAGTTTAGCTTTACACTTATACTGGAGCAGTATACTGCTTTTTTACTGGACTGATGGATGCAAATTCTCTAGTCTTCCTGCATGTTATGTAATGGTGTGCATTCACCACTTTGCCATGTTTACAAACACTAACAGATCCAAAGATTCAGCCTTTGTGCTCTGATGATTCTATCAAATACAAATGACTATAACATAAATACATCCTGAAGCAATGACAAAGTTGCTGCTTTAAGCAGTAACATAAAACCCTTTCAGTTCACTTGTGGCAAGCCATAAGGATCCAAGCCCTTTCATATTAAATTATGATTAATATCAAAGGGAGTGCTAAAAGTTTTCATTGAAATTAGAGGAGTTTTTCCATTCCTTCAGTGGGATGTGACTTTATACACATTAATGATGAGGTAGGTATTCAACCCAACAGACAGTTCATAGCACAAGGAAGTGAAAGAATTTCGTCCCATATCTAAAAAGCAATGTTAGTTTATAGACAAAGGAAAATAAACTTAAAAATCAAACATCCATGTTGCAGGAAAGGTCAAATGCCATTCTAATACCATACAACTGAATGGATAATATTCATTAAGACCAATCAGTGAAAAACACCAACAAAATGAATAAATAGAACCAAAAGCTAATGACCTCAATCCCTAACACCCCCTTGACCCTTATTACTACAGCTGCTCGTGTAGGAAAGGATTAAAGGGTCTAGGAATCACTGGGTTAACATACGAGGGCTCAGAGATTTGACCTTGGTTACTTACAACATATATCCTCTACTAAAAATGAGTATATGAGGAGAATTAGAAACAGAGCTAGTAAAGGTCAGCTTGAGTGCAGGCGAACTCAAAAAAGAGCTTTGAAAAGCAGAAAGGTTTTATTTCTCACACAGTACTTTGTTGTAACTAAGTTGGTCTAGCACAGAAGCAGGATTAGTGCAGCTGGCGTTCTTGAACATACTAGATAAATTTAGGGCACACAAACCCTCCTTCATGTCTTTAACAGAAGCATCAGCTTTCAGAGGTAAATAAAAGAACAACTACTCAGCATTAGACAGGCACCACCAGGTCTATCTGTCATAGGATGTATGAATAACATCCTCATCACCATGAACTGGACCTCCTCACTTACTGCAATTGTAAATTCAATAATCATGATTCTTTAGTCAAACTGTTCCTGAAAGCGTCCTATACTAAGATACTTCCCTAGATATTAAGATCAACATCAAAGATGCTATTCTATAAACTACAGTGCATACAAAACCACAGACAAATTTAACTCCATAAACCTGCAGCCATCTGAAACACGCATGCACACAAACCAGGCATGCTCAGATGCCATCCCATTCACTCTGAAGAAGAATTTTATGGTACCTGTTTAAACCATCCAAAGACAACTTTAGTCAACAAGAACACTTCTATAAAAAGATCACGTTGGGTTTTTCTGAAATAGATATGACTGAGCATCACATATGGAATTATACATGTCAGATAACCTTATACTCAGGTATTCAAGAGAAAATTATTAAGCACTACCTGAAGAAGCAGCCATTTTGAAGATGTGTTCCAAAAACCTCCTTGGCCTTCAAAGAGTTTTTAACCTCAGAAAACTCACCATCAAAAACATCCTGAAGATGGTCGAAACACACTGACTTAAGATCATATCTGAGCAAGAAATGTAAATTCTGACAACACACCTGTATGATTACTTTAAAAAAAAAATCTCTCATAAAGAACAACAGTATCTTTCAGTACTACCACTATACTTTCAGGAACACAATCTTTTTTCCCAAGTAACTTGCCGCCACAATAACTACAATGCAGGTAAAACTAAACAGAAGCTATATACCAGAGTTAATTGACACAGTCTACAAAGAAAAAAAAAGTGTTCACATGCCAGAAATGAAACATCTCTCACCAATCACTGTATTTCTGATATCGCAGTCTTCCCTGAGACTGTGCCTTTACATCCAAGTAAAACCTATATACACCACTGAAATTTTGGTAATCAATACCTTTTGGCTGGATGCCAAAAATCATGGATGCACAAGAGAGTAGTTTAGTAGCACATTTCAGTCTCCCATCTTTCCTTCCACACTCTCCACTCCTCTCTGTGCTCCACACACTCTTAAGCAATAAGTTTCCCTAGAGAAAGTATCTCTGTCTTTCTGTCCTATTCCCCAAATCATCCAGTCACTTCCACAAACACCAAATATATATGAATTGATGTATGCCTGCTATCTCTGCGCAACTGTTTTCAACTTTCAATTCGCTGCTACTTCACACATGGAAGAGCAGCTTGTGTGCCTGCAAGCCTAACTTTTCCAAATATGCCACTTGGTCTAATAAAAGATATGACTTCTATCTACAAACCTCCTCCTGTGTTTCTGTAAAGTCAAGTATGCTGAAAATAAACTAAGAATGGGAGACAATTACAAGGCAAATTATGATGTAATAAAACTTAGGGTTCATGGTACTTATAGAACTCTGAAAGTTAAGCAGCAGTTTCCTATATTTTAGAAGTTGTTGTTGGATATGGTATTCCTGTAGCTCTGAATCTGAATAATTAAAAATGTTTAATTATCATTTCTCTTGGGGAAAAGGCAAAAAAGAAAAAAAGTTATTTATGTCTTTTTGCCAGTGACTTCGAGGGCAGAGTTGAGCATTCATGACATTCATGCACAACAGAGAACTGGACCAAGACAAGCATGGGAAGAAGACTTGAGGCATATTTTCTCTTTTTTCAATTATGAGTTTCTCATAACAATCCAAACACTAGGAAAGAAGTAAATTTTGATCCATCAGTGGAACTAAGCACTTCACAAAATGAGGAAGGTATTGGAACAGCTAGCTCTCCATACAAATGGAAGTGGATTTCACTGCAGGCCAGTGAGAAGTCCTGTAGCTGGAAAAAAAACATACAAAGTTCAGCTGTTTGCTAAACCAGGGTACACATTTATATGTGGAACAAAAGAACACACAGAAAAACTAAGAAATTCAGGTGCATCCCGATTATCCACAGCTGAATGAGTCTAGTTCCTCTCCTACTTAGGTAACCACATCACATAAATCCTGACAAAATTTTATGAAACTTTATACGGAAAACTTTTAAGATTATCTGACTCTAGTGCATTTATTCATAAGGCAGCTTCAACATCTCATTCACTTTATGGGCAGAAATATAATTTTTCAGTTTACATTTTATAATGCCCCAGTTTATGATAATTCATTCTTTTGGTAACTGCAATTTGCCTTAAAGAGGTCATTTCCTACCTTGTAATTTATTGTCCATTGATGTTTTCATAAGTACCTACTGTAACACCTCCTAGTCTGAGTTTTAGTAGACAAAGCAAGCTAAGCTCTTAAGTTTCCTTGTAGCTCAACCTTGCTTTGCTCAGCTGCATCCATTTCACCTGCACTCATCTTTACTGCAAACAGGTAACCAGACATGCACCACAATACTCCAGATGTTCAGACACACCAACCACTTGTACAATGGAATCAAAACTTACCATCTTTAGTAGAAATACATCAGATCCACAAGTACCTCCAGCTCTTTATATCAACAGTCAAGAAGGTGTCGTTTATAGCAGAAATTCTTGTTATTTTCATCTTCTTTTACAGACTTCCAGATCATTTTGTATTACTACATGCTTCAAGGTCACCGCAGTAAGGTATTTTTGAATAAAAGCTTAGCTCTTGTCTGCACAAACATCTACCACTTTGTTTTTAGCACATATTTTCTGTGCCAGTGTCATTAATGAACATATTAAATAAATTAACCCCCTGAAACACCTCTTTGTGAATATTATTCCTGCATCTGTTATTTTCCATTTCAATAACACTGTCTCCTTAGATAGGTTTTAATATTAATTTATAAATGGCTTAAAAGCATTACAAATTAAATATCAGAACATCATATCTTATAAATTTAGTGACAATACACTGGACAAAATGTCAGCCATCACATCCATGTGTCTGGATTCTGACACCAACATTTGTACTCCATTCTGTGTCCGGGAAGTTAATCTCATGGGGTTACACAAGTCCTGGTGTTGTTTCTTTCTAACAATATTTCATTAATTTGAATCTATCTATCAAATATATTAAAATACATACTAGATCCCTGAGTACTCTTCCAGTAGGATCTGTTTAACAGCTCTCCCAAAAGTGACGCAGCATTTGCAACTATATTTAGCAGATAAAGGCAGGTATGTTCTGATCTTTTTTTAAAGCACAGCATCATGATATTATGATTTTTTTTAACAATTGTATCTGGGAGATATACTCTTTGACTCTAGGCAGCAAGGTGTCCCTCTGAACAGGAATACATTTGCAGGAAAACAAAAGCACACCATGGTAAATGCTGACACTGTATTAATATGTACTAATGCATGACACATAGCAAAGGACAGAAGAACAAAGACAATATGCTTCTGAGTGGCCTGCATGTAATGTAAGGAGCAATACATTTTGTCTTCTTCAATAAAGGTAGAAACAACACAATGCAAACTAAAAGCCAGATAACTTTAAAGCTTAAGTATTAAGTTTAAAAGCCCTATCAGGTAGCTTTTGGATCATGGGCTTTTTGCACTTCATTGCATGGGCTTTCTGGACTAATTCTCATGAGCGACATAATTTGAATGAAGCCATAGCTTCCACACTTCATCATACAGAACAATGGCACATAGGTCTCATTATTCCAGTTCATATCAATTCCACAGTCAAGTCCCAAATACGAAGAGCTAACTAGCTGTTACAGACTGAATAAGTACTGAAATTCACTAAAATGCACAATTAACCATTTCAATGTTGATTAAACCAAAAGGCTTTAAAGAAAGAAACAAGTACATAAGTATTCCTTCCAGTGCTTATTTTTGTTTCTACTAACACGTGGCTGAAAAGTGTGACAATAACTAATTGTATATTTTCTCCTCATCTCTCCTTCCCCAGTACAGCCAGGAAAGTTCCTTGCTGTCCTCAAGTTGTCTCAACATTTAACAGTTCTGTAGCTTTGTGTCAACTTCAAAAATTTTGAAAGTTCAACCTTTCAGAACTCATGTGGCACTAAAATATAGTTAAGAATTTGTTTTTAAATCAACAAAATAACAAAACATCTCTAAGAGATAGCTGCATTTACACCCTAAAATTTTACTGGAATAACCCTCCATACCTGTATTTTTTTATTATTATTATTAAACAGAGTATAATATGCTGCTTGTCCTTAATGGGCTAGAAATTACATTAATTGTATGTAAACATCCCAGTGCTGAATTTACATACAGCATTACTGTACTTCATAATGGTGAATATAGTTTTATAAGCAACATACAAATACATTACTTTGAAGACAGTTTATAGATAGTCCTACCTGTTAAGATACATCTTGACTACAAAACCATTGATCTAAACCAGACTGTACTATACCTGTGAATTCCTACAAGTACTAACTGATAAGATTTGCCAATTATAAACTTCATTCCTATGAATGCAGTAAATGAAGACATGGAAGTGGTTGAGATCTCATTTTGGATAAGACTCTAGTCCTTGTTAAAATGTTATTACTTCAGAGCTGGTTATATATCAACACTGATATAACAATAACAGATGTCTTATTTGTACATTCCTTTTCTGCCTGCCTTTCAGCTACGATTTTACAGCTTGTAAAAGATTAGAAAAAGTTGCTAAAAGATTTACAAGAGACTTCTGCAGTATTGTTTAGAAGACAAATATAACACTGTTTTAAAAAAAAAATTTACAGCTAGCGTGACTCTCATTCAAAGGACTATATCTATTTTACTTTCCTAGTCTGTGAAATAATTATTTAGGATAAGTTTATCAGTAAAGATCATTATGTGTGATAACAGGGACAGATAAGTGGTAGTGCTAACCATGAACGTATAACCATGAGAACTTATAGGTGCAATTTAATGTGCATATGCTACAATATTATATTCTCCTAAGGTTTCTAGGAATCATGCTTTGATTAGTGATTCTATAAATAACTTAGATTAATAGGAATTGATTTGAAGCAGTTTCCTTTTCTTCTTTCCCTCACTTCAGTAAACAGGATGATTACAGTTAATATTTAAAACTTTCTTAACCAGTCTTCTTTGCTGTGGCATTTCACTGTCAAGAACAGTAACTGGAATGGGATAAAACATTCAACAAAAATCAAAAAAAATTTGCTTCCCTTTCTTTTGTTTGTTAAAAAAATATTTGTTTTTTTTCAGTGTGCTAGTGTTTTTCCACACCTTAATTTTGTTCAGTTCTGAAATAAATATTATTTTGGAGTAATCTGTATCATTTCTCCACTATATGTAGAAATTCTGGGGAAAAAAAAGACAATTTTCCATAATATTTTCCCAGAAAACCTTAAACTAACCTAAGTTTGGATGTGGAGGTTAATGTGAGGACTCAGGGAAGGGTTAACTCTCCAAATGTACTCACAAAAAAGACTTAAGGCATGTAAAAGACACATCATATGTATCTGTAAATTAACAGAATGAATATTTTTAAAAGTCATCAGTCTGAATTGTTTCTAGAAGTAGAGAATAATTCTCCAGTTCCCCATATTAGCAGTCTAAAATAGCTAAAGCAAATGCTGAAGTTCTACCTTTAAAATATATATCATGAAGTTTTACAAATAATCATTCAAGGAATTTTATTCTTTGCTACAAACACTTACTATTATCAACAGTGAAATATTGGTCTTGTGATAACTCCATAATCAATTTCTTAATCTATTTACATTTTCAGTCGCAGTTTACAACACCAAATTTCAGCCAAAAGCTTTGATATATTGTTCTGTGATCATTTTTGACCAAAGTAATGCAAACTCCTTTCTGACTCAGTGACTGATTTGTTTATGTCTACACAGATTGGCGAAAAAATTACACACCTAATCCATATTCTGAGCTGGTCCGCAAAACCACACATCCAAGCCTGCCACAGCGGATGAGCCTGGCAAAGCAGACTTTGATTAACAAACTACCACATTAATACAACTATCTGGCTTCTGGACCGGAGCTGTCTCACAATGATCAGCAGAAAGCACAGAAAGAGGCACTCACATCCATTTACATGCCTTTGTATAGATGAACACTTCAGATATTCACATGCGTTGTAAATGAGCGTAGTGCAGAAATCTTGCATGAATACATACGTATTATTTAATATGCATTTCCAACTTGTACTATTTTCTACTCCACAAGAGTCGGTGTTCCTCACTCTGCTCTTTGGAACACATGCACAGAAGTTTTACTACTAGCTACAAGAGAAAATGTTTAAGGAAGGCCTTTGAAGAACATCAGCAACATATTTAGTATTTAGATCTTTAATGATTAAGAGGTGACCTGAGAAGCAATACTGATTGTAAATCTATAAACCTAGCAAACAATTTACCAAAATCGGGAAATTGAGCCATAATAAAAATAAGTAATAAATAAATCTAGACAAGTTCAAATCAGGCTACTTCCAATCATCAGTGAAAGTAATTAACCAGAAAGAACAGAACAAGATTATTGTACTTCTATATGATCTTAAGTCAAGAGTTAAAGATTGTGTTGGTTACTCTTTTGTTTTAAAAATGTGTTATCTAATTCAGTCACAGGTGCTGAATTGCAATTAATGAAAGAACTACAATATATGTAATGCAGGAGATCTTGCTGAATGACCATAGTGACATTCCTTCTAGCCTCAGATTAGAGAAGATATTAGAAGATATAAATGTATTAACAGCAACTCATTTTAATTTAAGTTCATTTTGAACACATCAGCTGAAAGAGAAAAGATACATATTTGCATACCTAACACAAATGTATTATTAAATACGGTCCTTACAATACTACATACAATAAACTCATTTTCTAAGCTTTTTTCTTAAATCGTATCATCTAGCAACCTACTTTATTGCTTTGAGTAGTCTCATCAACCTGCCATGAAAGACACAAGGTATACTAAAGCCATGCAACATGGCAGTAATCTACATTTTAACTTACCCTTAGGGACTACTTAACCTCTTGCTTTACTCTTTTCAGACAAAATGAAGGGTAAGAATAACTGTGATGATGTATATGTCATAACTATGTAAAGGTCAACAAGGTTTAAATATGTTGCGTTCTTTTCATAAATATTTGACTAATGGAAATCTACTTTTCATCTTTAAACCCTGAGATTGGCACCTCAATAGGCAGCAAATTATTCTGAATGAACACATAAAATACAGTTCCTTGCATCAACATCTGATTTGAATTTCTTCAGATATTTGTCTGAATATGAACACCTAATATCAAGTAATGGTATTAATACTGTTACCATTACTTACATTACAAAGGTAACCAACTACACCAACATACACTGAGCATCTTTCCTTTTTTTTGACTCTATTTAAATGATTTTGGACTCACACCAATGTAAGTAAAAACAGAATCTGGCCTTATACTAACCAAGTGGCAGTTTCACTTAGTTTGACGGAAAGCGCAAATGTTTTATTACAGGAGAATATGAGACCTACTTCAGAACTGTCTGTGTTTTAGCAGTCTACAATGCCAATCTGGATATCTTTGAAACAACTGATTTTAGTATTACTGCAGACACTTGCTTGATTCAAGTACACTCAAATCTTTCCTCACTGACCAAAAACAAAACCACTATTAACCTAGAAAGATGGTTTTTTCTGTGTAGAACTGAAATAAAAATTGACTTGATATGCAAAGAAATCATTAATGACTAGCGCTGTATGGAATTACCTATGTTTATATTTCATTTATTAGTGCCTTAAATAATCCATCCATATCATCTTCTCTTTTTATTCTTGAACTGAAAAACACTAGTTCTAAACAAGTAACCACATGATTCCAGAGAGAATGTCATCATACAAATCATTAATATTTTTCTTACGAAAAAGGGGTTTGGGGGAAGCTTAGACAATTTCTTACATCTACGTGTTTTACTGGCTGTTGGATTAGGCAGCTTTTTTTCCCCAAGATTGGTATGGCTTGAGTTAGATTTAAAAACAGGTCCCAGAGGAGGCTGATAAATGGATTAAAGTGGAACATAAATTCCCTGTGTCACCCAGTCCCTTAAACCTTGATGTCAGTAACATGCCTAATCATTCCATTATTATAAATGTCAAGTATGCTTTACATGTGTTAGAAAGAGTGAGTGAATATCAAAAGAAATAGAAGACTCACAAAATTGTAATGCTATTATAAACTTCCATGGAAAAATATTTGAAATATTACAGTATTCACCTATTAGTATTTCAGATTATCATTTTCTTATGACTTGCACTCTGAATCCCCTACTACGAGAACCAGGCCTGGGAATCTATTGTGTTATATATGTTTTACTTCTTCTTAATGGTGCTACTTCCATGAGCCAGCATGACAAACTGAAGATTGTGTTAAAGCAAAATAAAAATTTGCAATGTGGTTTTTTTTTTCGTAAGTTGATTAGTTGTACAAAGGAATCTTCTTTAAAAAAAACATAAGAATTTTCATCTAGTCAGCAAATTGAGATGCCTCAGCTGGAGTAGTTTTTGCACTGGATTTTAAGAATTTTGCAAGATATAGAGAAAAAAATGACAACTTTTCAGAAAAAATGACTTGGAAAAAAAGGATCAAAAGGATTGAGCTTGCATGCACTACAAAACAAAAAAGGGAGACGTGGGTCAGCATTACAATAACCTTGAAAAAAGGTTAAAAAAAAGCTAGTGATTTATCATTCTCCCCTTTCTTCAAAGCACAGAGCAGAAACTAAGTGCTTTAATTCGCAATATGTGAGTCTGAAAATAAACATTAGAAATAAGCTTTCAAACTTCAAGTGAAGTAAAATACAGGAACACGTTGTCAATGGAGATGATGAAAACCTTATTATGGAAGTCTACAAAAACAAATTGGAAATGTTTTTGTATGAATATTACAGTTCTTTAGCAGTGAAAATACTTGGTATGTAATGGTAGGTTAGAATCTTTGGGCTACAAAACATCAGGTATTTTGGAAGAAAAACAGTGAATGAAATCTCAGCTATGCAACCCAAGCCCTTAAGTATATGGTGACAATACATATCTCACTACTAGGGGAAAAAAAACCCTTAATCTACCTTTATTTCCCTCCCTAAGCTTATCTGATCTAAAATAAAGTTAAAAAAAAAAAACTGTCATACACTTAGAGTTCCAGACTACACATTCTAAGGTCTTAATTTTTAGGCTAGCTAATCATATGTGGCCCCCTGTCATGGTTTTGTGATTTTCGGTTATTGGTATTCCACATCATAACATCATGTAGTGGACATACCTAGTTCTCAGAAGAGAAGGACTACTACAGTCCCCACGGTACTTTGCTCCTTTGTTACCATTTTCCAGCCGGAGGGAAAAGATAGAAGCTCGCAGTATAAAAACTTGCAGATCACGAGACCTCGTCCCTTTTTTCCGCCGTCTCTCGTCTTGGCAGAATGTCCCAAAATCAAGGTAGGCCTCGCTCTCCAGCCGTCTTATCGTTGGTAGTAGAGTAAGGCCTACCTTGATTTTGGGACATTCTCTCTCTCTGTATTGGATTTATCAGCTTAAATTGTAATTATATTGTATTATAGTGTGTTGTTTTGCATTCCGATATCTTATTTAGTAAATTAGTTTGTTTCTCCTCAGATTGTTGCCGCTGTTCTTTGCTCTCAGGGCCATCTCCCTACCCTTTTCCCCTTTCCCCTTTTCCCGGGACGTGGGCCCTTGGGTCCCCCATCCCCTTTGTCACGGAATCGGGCCTAACGCCTGTAAACCGTTGACACCCCCATTAAAGTCAAATAGCACGTGATGAGTCATAGAAAGCTATACAAGCAAGCCTTTGTTTTTTTTTCTTTTATTTCCTCTGTATGGGAGTAAAAAATGAACCAAATTACCATAACAGCACACAATTTTACAAATATAAGTTCCTTTAGTCAGCTGATAGACACTGGTTGAATCAGTTGGTCAGGGAGTTAACATCAAGCTGTTATCTCTTTCATAATTCTGCTTAGGCAGAATTTGTTCATCTTGCAGAAATTTGTTGGAAAGCCAGGGAGTGAAATACTGGGGTAGTTTTAGGCTTGTGTAATATTTATCTTTCTATCTGAAATACTTTTGGCTATGAGAAAAAAGAAATAGGCTACTTAGATGCTCTGACATGCTATGTTTTCTACCAAGTTAATTAAAACAACTTAGCAAAGCCTTGCCGTCTCAAAATAATGCTTGGGAAACACACTTCAGAGCGACTGAATTTTTGCAATTAATTGCTAATTAGCAAACTAAAAAATAAATACTGAAAATGGGATACAATCTATCATGAAGTGTCTTTTTATGGCATCAGAATAGTTGTATTTCAATTGGGTTAATTTTGTTTCAATATACTCACACATTGTAGAATTACTGTTACAAAGCCAGACTGAAACACAAGGAAGTTATTCTGCTCATTTTGGTTTACAACCTAGATTCAATTCTTCTGTTTATCTATATTGCAAAATAGAGCTTGATTTGCCTTATTACCAGACAAAGCAGGCAAAACACCACTTCACTATTTCTTCCTAACCTTCGAACTCAAAATTCAGCCTTATTTATTAAGTTATCCATGTCATACACACTAAGAATAGTCTTACTAATTTCATATACATTTTGTAATGAAGCTCATTATCTTAGTAGCGTATTGCATAAACACTACCGTGATTATATATTAATAAATATATTTTCAAAACACCTTTTCATCTGTCCTGTATTTTTGTATAAACTTGCGCAGGTGTGTATATACATGTATGTATTTTACTCGTATCTATGTGTACGTATGAAATCAAATTTGAAAGATCTAGGCCAAAACTGTCCACTGATTTGGTCTCTTCAGTGTAATATACTTAGGACCTCATTTTTCTGAGCACTGTGCTCAGTACCCTGCATATTCAAAGTAAAACTTCCATTAATTTCAATTCCACTGACAGTGCTTAGTATTTCATGCAATTAGACTTTTAAATGTAAATTCTAAGAACATATGCAGGATAATCATATTGCTTAATGGTTGGCACCTAATTTAGATGTGTAATTTCTAAGGTTAATCCCCCCAGGTAGCTCTGCTGCTGTCTAGGGAAAGTAGCCTTGCAGTCTTGTGCAACCCTATTTCCTCCCAGTCAGTTAGATCCACAAGTTAATTTAGATAAAACAAATATCATTTTTAGCTATTCTGCCATGTTAAGTTTTCATCTGAATCTGCCGGTCTGCCTGACAGCTGTATGCACAAAGTCAGCAGAAGCAGTAATACAAGCATATAGGTACTCCTCAGAAACTGTCCAGAGCAGGCCAAGATGATCTCTTCAGGCAGTAGATTAAATTACTTAATCTGGCGCAGTGTGCATGTTGTGTTAAAAAAAGGCCAAATGGAAAAATAATTATCAATGGACTTCCAAGCTTCCATAAGAAGTCCACAAAGGAAGCAAGGAGAGAATACCTATTACCTGGGCAGCAAACTACCTTAACACTTTTCCTTTCTGTAGCTCCTGCTTCGTTCACCCAAATACAAATTCTGTAACAAATGCGGTAAAGGTCCTACAGAAAACAATCTAATTCATCACACAACTACAGTATCTCCTCTGCAGAATGAATGAAGTTGAAATCCCCCTGGGAAAAGAGTAGTATAAAGTAGTTGATGATACTTTAAAACACAGAGACAACAACGGCAAATTAACATTAAGTACCTGAATTTGAAAGCAGAAAGATATTTTCACGTAGGTTTCTGCATCCAATGATTGAGAACTTCAAAAAGCAGTTCCAAACATCACATATTTCATCATGTGGAACTACACAGGAGAAGAGTGGTAGGATAAGGAACTTAGAGCATGTTAACATCTCATTTTTACAAATTGATTTTTAATAACTCACTATTTTCAAAATTCTTTTACAGCTCGTTACAGAAAATACATAAACATGCAGCCTAGAACCATAAGAAGTCTGTTTCCAAGTCCATTAAAATTGATATGCCTTCAATTGATGATAGACTGAGCCCCATGTACGTAAAGCAGTGCTTGCAAAACACTGTGCAAATGCAGACTATTTTTTTTAGTTAGCAAATAAGCAAATAAATATTTTAAAGAAAGATATAGTGGATATAATGATATTAATGAAAACTGACTTAATTTGACTGAGTGACTTAGGTGATTATGATCAACCTGTCTGAAGACACAGAACAAAAACAATGTCTGCTTGCCTCTTTAAATTAATATCTTGTATAACCATTCTGCTATTGTCATGTGTTTCACACAGTTGCGGTGCCAAGCAACTCTATAAATACTTGTAGGGAAAAAAAAGATCAGAAACTTACAGTGACTAGTGAACTGGCAAAATAGTCAGTGTTTCAGAGTGATGTATAGACAAACTGAACATATCATTGTTTCACAATATGAACACTTTGAGAAAGTACATTAAAACTTACGGATATAAATGAGATAATAAACTGAGAGTTCTCCTTGTTTTTGAGGTAACAGCTGTATCCTGTAGAGGTGTTTATTAGACCTGTTACAGATACAGTTGCTAACAAGTTAAGCAGAAACATGCTCAAGTTTTCTTGAAATACAAAAATGTAAAACAAGTAGAACTGCATTTCACGACAACAGACACAGAAAATACATCAAAAGACTGAAAAATACTTGCAGAGATGTCCATCAAACTGAAGTGGGAACATTACAAACTGAAGAAAATTGTAATAAACACTAATCAGTAAATGAGATTTTAGTTTTACCAGTTTCCAACACAAACATATACAAGTAGACTAGAAAACTAGAAAATAAATGGGTACTAGCATGTTTTGCATTAATTTTGCTACAGAAAACAATGCAGACCAGAGATTGTGTCTATGAAGAAGCAGGGTAGTCAAATAAAAAGACAGCTGGATGGCCATAAAAATCTAATCAAAATTTGCACTTTGTGCATGAATTGATTCCCCATAATATCATACTACCATTAAGTATCACTAAGTATTCCCAAAACATAGTGGTTTTAAACTCTAAGGAGATGTTTTCACTCTGAACTTGGCTGTAAATCACACTATGCAATTATGTTTTCAAGGTAACAAAGTACACCTCCTAATAACAGTTACAACTATCAACTAGTAAAAAATAATTAAATTTAAAAAATCAACCAGACAAACAAATAAAACAGACCAAGTTGCCAGTACTTACTATCCTACACAAACTGTGGCTAAGAAGATCATCAATCAGTGATAATTATTACTCAAAGTTCTCTGCCAGGTTGTTTTTCCCCCTATAGCTTACATGCTCTTTTCCATTTTTCCCCCATTTTTCATTTCCAATCATTCGGTTTTCCCATTACTTTTTTTCTTCAGTCTTGTGTCCTCCTTGGATGAAAACTTAGTTTTTATAATAGATGGACTAGAACCCATCCCCAAGGTAAAAACCAGGAAGAACACCTGCTAAGGACAGGCACCATGGGGGGAATATGAGAACAGAGCAAGCACATAGCCCAGTATCCAATATTTGCAGCTGAGACTTCCTGAGCCTCCCTGGGACTGTTCAGCCCGGAGAATACTGAGAAGGGATCTTATCAACACTTATAAATATCTAAAGGGTGGGAGTCAAGGCTTTTCTTGCTGGTGCCCAGAAACAGGACAAGGGGCAATGTGCACATCCTGAGAAAAAACTTCTTTACTGTAAGAGTGACAGAGAATTGTGAATCCTCCTTATTTGGAGATGAATTCAAAACCTGCCAGTATGCTTTCATGTGCAACCTGTTAGAGGGAACTTGTTTTGGCAAGGGGGCAGAACTACAGAGGTCCCTTCCAACCCCAATGATTCTGTGATTTCTTTCTCATTGGAATCTGAACATTCCATTGGAATAACTGTTAATTAATTTAGCACAGAGTGAGTTACATTTTGCATACTAGACTTCCCATCTATGTTTCACATTTCACTGTAAATGCTTCCTTGAGATAAAAGCAGCAGTTTACATATCTGAGAGCTACCTCCTTACTATACCTTGCTATTAGCTCATCTCAGTTTCAGTGAACCTTCACGCTAAAAGGTTATTTACTTAATTTTTAAAATAATTTTGAAATCTACTTCATTCCAGTACAAGAATCTAAGAAACATATCAAATATATAGCTAATATATATGTCAGATAAATATACCTAATACACACATAAGAGATTTCATACTACAGTTCATCTAAGTTATTCCATGTCTGCACTGCAGATTGAGCATCATTTGATTAAGAAACATAATAATAATCAAAAACATGTAGTACTGAACAAGGGGGATGAAAAGAAATAAATCTCGAAGTTATAACTGGTAACATTACTGTTTTAAAAAACAACTTCATTAGAAATTATCCCACAACAAAGACAGTATGACCTTTTAAGGAGCACTATTTACTTGCTTATAAAGGACGTATAGTAGCAGTAAAGAAAAAGCATTTAGTTACTTTAAACATAAATTTCTGAAGAAAAAGAAATGCTATAATTCTAATGAGCAGAAGGCCAACTGTATCCTGGGCTGCATCAAAAGAGGGGTGACCAGCAGGGTGAGTGAAGTAGTTGCCTCCCTCTACTCTACCCTTGTAAGGCCCCATCAGTACTGCATTCAGCTCTGGGTCCCACAGCACAAGAAGGACATGAAACTAGTTGTGCATGCAACGAGAACCATCAGAGGGCTGGAGCACCTCTCTGAAAGGGACTGGCTAAGGTATTTGGGCTTGTTCAGCCTGGACGAGGTTTTCTTCTAGAATTTAACAGCAAACTTTACTTCCTGCATGCACATGCAAAGCAGCAAGTCCCAGTTAGGCTCCACTATTGTACCACTTTTCATGTTGGCTTATTTATTTATTTTTTTAAACCAAAAGCAGGAGAAACAGTCATTTCCAAGTGACTTTTGGAAAGGGCCTTGGAAGCCATACCTTAAAATTGTAACGGAGCGGGCCGCAGCCCAGCTTCCCCCTGCTTTGGCCTCCAGCCCCACGAGCCTGAGCTGACACTGCCGAGGGCAAAGCAAAAGACCTCTGCCAGCCCTCTCAGACGGGAAAGCCAGCGGGCACTTCCACGGCTGCGAGGGCAAAGAAAGCATGCCGAAACAGGTGCCCCTCAGAACAGCCGACCGCAGCGAGAGCGGCGGCTGCGCAGAGACAACTCGCGCGGGATGGCGGCTTGGCCCTGCTTCGCTTTTCTGCTCGGCTCTCACCGCCGCCCCGCGCCGCCCCGCCCCTCTCACCGCCGCGGCCGGGCCGCGGGGCGGAGCTGCGGGAAGTGGGGCGGCAGTTGCCCGCGCCGTGTGATCGGCGGGCTGGGAGCAGAGGGCCCCCCTGGGGGTATCGCCCGGATCCCCTGATCGCCGGTGCTCTGTCTCCCGCCTCTCCCCGCCTCGCTGCTTGGGGGCGGAGCGGCACAGCTCGGCCATTTCTTGGCGCCGCGAGGCATGAAGCTCACCAAAGCCCAGTACGATGAAATAGCCCAGTTCCTGGGGCACGTGCAGCCCACCCGGCAGAGCCTGAGGAAGCTGAAGGAGAAGTTCCCTAGGTAAGTGCTTCCTGTCCCCGGCACGGTGCGGCGCTGGGCGGGCGGCTCTGCCAGGCGGCGGCCTGCGGCACGCTGAGAGTGGACTCGGGCCGCGCCGCCAGCTCCAACCGCCGCCGCCAGCCGCTGTCTCCAGTTCCAAGCCCGTACAGTGCAAAACCAGCCGGACACACGCACACGTCATTCGACGACAAGGTGCAGCTTGCTAAACAGCTGGTTTCGGAGCAGGATGCTTCCTGCTGTCTGTGTCCCGAGGAGATTGACACAAAATAAAGTGTGTGCCTTCCTCTGCTACCCCTTCACATGAAAGCTCTCAGGGCAATTCTCAGGGCTCCAAAGCACTGCGTACATCCTGATACATGACAACCTGTTGCTCAGGGCAATTCTCAGGGCTCCAAAGCACTGCGTACATCCTGATACATGACAACCTGTTGCTCAGGGCCTTGCCTCTGCGGGTGAGAGTAAGGGTGGAATCCGGCCTCGGGTGCTGCTTCATCAGGCCCATGGCTCCTCACACTGCATTGTGCCCTCAGCTGCTTATACGTGAGCATCCATCTTCTTCCTCACCTGACAGCCTTCAGGATTGTCAAACACACTCACAAATGACTATAGGCTACTATGGAAGTTGTACATGACAGGATGTGCGTCATGTACTGATCTTCATTTCTAGAATTTGCTTGTTACCAATGATCATAGAGTTGTAAAGGACACATCACAAGGATTTTCTTTTTCTCCAGCTTTTCAGGTAGGGTTATTAGTGCCAAATTGGGTAGAATTGGGCAGGAATCCAGACTGAATTCCACTGCAAAAGGAGTGGTATTATCTTTAAAACACACAGGTAATAATACAGAAAACTGCAGTTTCTTAGGTGCTCTGCTTACCCTGGTGAGAGATGGAGATAAATAAAACAAAAAAGCATTCATATGCTTCCTGAGCGAGCCTTGCTAGTCTTACCACAAGTGTGACTGCGGATGCTGTCTGAAGCTGTGTGCATTGTGCAGTAAGTGGTTGAAGAGCCAGTACTAGCTCAGGCTTTTAAAGTCTCCAGTGAAATCTTTTCCTTTTTCAGGAAAGTAATGTAGTTAAAAATCAAGCTGAGGCAATGACCCTGTTGTAGAGAAGAACTGATGATAAAGCAAAGTAATTGGTTCAGTGAGCACATAGAGTTGCATTGCTGGGAGCCCTGCTCAGCTTGCATGGTACTGCTGTAGCTTGGGAAATACTTAACTGTGGCAGCATATGTCTATGCTTAGCAGTTGTCTTTCAACTTTAACATTCATGCTTATGTTCAACATCTTCATTTTTAACAGCAGGATTTGGGCATGATATGAGGATTATCAAAATGGAATTTTGACTGCTAAGCACAATGAATCTCAGCACGTATTGGATGCACTTACTTTGAGCTTCTTGACATATACCACACTGGACTGCTAATTCTGCATGCTGTGTGTTGTGCTTTTCTGAAGAGTAATTTCCTGCTTTGTTTCTCATGTGGTTAACTACTTGCTAGTAATTTGTGCTTATTTTATTCTTTTGCTTTCTCTTTACCTGTGAGTTCATGTTCCTCTGTGATACTACTTTTCTCAGAGACCTAATGTCTAAATTGTATTACCTGTTGTAGGGTAAGTTGTAGGACATGTAAGGCACTGCAGAAAATTATCTGAGAAGGTTACAATCTCATTTATTTCAGTGCTTGTTTTTTAAGTTATAGTTAGATCTGTGTAAGAATCACCTTAGCATTACCTGTTCATGATGATATAATTTAGGACAGACCTTTAACTTTAATTTTTCAAAGGTCATTTTAACTTGTCCAGAAAAGCCCAGCTTCTGAGTGTTTGATTCGTACCCAAGCTGATATTCTATTCTTGAGTGTAGTTGTTTCCAGGAGGGGAAAAAAAAGAAAAAAATAGAAACCTGTTCTTCTGAATATGGCAGAATGCATAGTTTCTCTTTGAAAACTTCTTGTGAAGTTCTTACCAGTAGAACATAATTGTCAAATAGCTGGATCCGACTCAAATCTTTATGTCATACAATATTTTGCTTTTCTTTTTGATAACGAATTCTAATGGAATTTTACAGTTCTCTTGATAGAATCTTCCTCTGTCTCCTGCCAGGATTTCGAAGAGTATACGGTTTGCTGACTTACGGTATTATCTTTTTTTATCTTACACAAAGTTTTTTCCTCATTTGTTTCTGTTCTGTTTAAGTCTCTGAGTTTTTTACACTGCATTGTGTCTGATTTGGGGATTTCAGGAACTTTCTGACAGTGCAAATTGACCCAGTAGTCTTACATCTTTCAGAGATCCCCAAGCCTTACTTTTGAGTTCTCATATTGGACTGTTGTGAAACATATTTCAGTTCAACTAAGTGTCCTGTATTCTTCTATACCACAATTAGTGCAGTCTGTATTCTCTTCCTTACTTAATTATAGGTTGAACAAACTTAGTACTTCTAGCCTGACTTCCTTGTCAGTGCCTCTACTTTTATTCCTGTAAAAGCATTCTTTTTTGAGCCCTTCTGAGTGCAAACTGTGTATATAGGGAGTGTCACAGTGCTGGGATTTCAAAGTGTTAGAATTTGTAGCAGCTGTTCTGTATAAGTCTTTACTCGCTGTCTTTTCATGTGTGCAGCTAAGTAAAGAAGTACTGTTCTGTTTGTGCCTCATCTCAAAAGCATCCTTCTCAGTGATAAGGATGAGTTTTTCTGACAGCAGAAAGGTAAGAGAAGCTTTCCAGTAAGCAAAGGAGGAAAGTAATACACAGGTTCACAGTGGGTTTAGCAGTTTTTTGAGTATGGATATTTGGTATTATGTGTAACTTCACACTGGGCCTGGGAAGTGCTCCAGTGAGATTTGTTGTTGAATAATGTGTCTACATGGTAATGTCTTACAGTGTAAATTGGAAAATATTTTGTTTATTATTTGCTAAATTTTACCTCTTTTTCTCAGCAATCGTTCATACTCAAAGGCCTTGAAGGAATTTTAAACACATGGCATCAGTGCTGTTTCTACCAGCCAAACTTCTGATCATCTAAGACTGCTAACTAAGAGTTAATATTTTTTCTTCCTCTTTCTCCACTGTCATTGTTGCCTCTTTTTGCCTTTTAGAGTTGGTGGTGGATAAGTGGGTTTTTCTTCTTCCAGCTAGTTTTATTTACGAGGAAGTATATTACTGTCTTTTCATGAATAATTTCATTTCCTCCTATATGCTGCTGCTTATATTATCAGGTGGTACCAATTAGCCCATTATGGTTATGGTATAGAAAAAGAAGGTTTCTGCTCTCTTTCATCTGCCCTTTTTTTTTTTTTTCTGTTTTTTTTGTTTTTTTGTTTGTTTGTTTTTCCTTTCTGTTTCTGGATTCCGAGGCCTGCTGCTAGTGGAGCCAGGAGATAGAGTCAAGGTGGACTCTCTGTCCTCTGCTCTGATGTTCCTTGGAGCTGCTGTTCCATGAGGGTGTACTGGCAGTGAGCTTGAGAGTAGGGGCACCTGGCTGTCTAGGTGGCTCTTGGAGCTCTGTGCTCAGGACTCAAGCTCAGCTGTATTGGATAGAGGTGTCTTACATATGGGTCCCCAACCTGCTGGTGTGTGAGAAATCAGTTGCACTCTCTTCTAACTGGAAAGCCTTTCGCCACAGCAAAACTGACAGAATTCTGCTGTTTCTTGGCTACCTCTCCTCTTCTGAATAGTTGATAAAATATTTAGATAAGCAGATGAACTGTATGCAGTCTCCAAGCATTTATCGAGAAATTCTTATTTAGAAAGATGCTTTTGTGCCACAAGGGATAGAAACTTTTATTTCTTAAAATGAAAGTGTAGTTTAAGCTCTCTCTGCTTTTCTGTGTATTCACTGCTTAACAATGAAAAATTCATGCTCTGCCTATATAAACCACCTCACCAATTTCAGTAAACCACCTTATGAAGGAGGAGAAAGTAGTCCTGGAAAGAGAGACTAACTGATCAGTGCTAAACTTTCCACCCTGTCTGTTTTGAAGTGGCAAATATTTCACACTAATTTATCATGTTTACATGATCTGGACCATACAGCTACAGCAGCTATGATTTTATTAGGTTTTGTATTCATTTTTTCTTTTATTTTAAACTTCAGAGTAAACAAAGTTTTACACTACTGTTTGGTTTTGTCTATTATATGTAGCAAAATCTAACATAATTTAACATTTGCTGTGTTCTCAAAGCATTTAACCTCAAATGCAAGACTGATAATAAGAGATGAGAAAGTGATTTTGGCTTATTATTTGAAAAGCAAATTAACAATATACAAATTTTCAGAAATGTAAAATAAAATGTAGCATAATGAAAATATTCTTGGAATTAAATACACATTCATAAAGTAATATGAATTGATGTAATTCCCTTTGGACATAAGTACTTTGTAGCCTTGGTATCAGGTCTTGATCTGTATCCACTGCGTATTACAGATGTCTACTCTTAAGATATTACAGTTTTGCTAAGATGAACCAGAGAGCAGTATAAGTTTTCTCTTTTCACTGTTGAAGTCTCAGAGGACTTGAAACTGATTGGATTTAATGTGTCACATGAAAAACTGGTTGAGCTTTGGCTCTAAATAGGAAGGAAACTAATTCTCCTCTGTAACACGAAGTACTATGTAACAGAAACCAGCATTTAATTCAGAAGAACTTTGTTTCTTCCAGTATTCTTTAGTAAGTTTATTCTTAAGATACAAATTTAAAATATAGCAATTGATAGCAGTAAAAGCATTGAGAATGGGAAGCACAGTTTTGATCAGGTTTTTATTTCTCTGATCACTATAGATGGCATTTAGAAGGAAAATTCTTACATTGGTAAGTTCTAGACCTTTAGGATTTCTTCGGGAAGAGATGGAAAGGATTTTCTGGGGAGTTGTTGGCATGTTTTTATTAACTAGGCAGTAGATGACATGAGTTAGAATGTGTCAACATTAAGTTTATATTGAGGAAGTACAATGTATTTTTCTGTTACAATTTGATACAAAATGATACATGTATCATTTCTTTTCCTTACAAGCTTTCCCACCTAAGATGTCCATTCTAGTAAAAAGCAAAGTTATCTTAAAGGTTAATCTTGAAATTTTGCTTGAAATGTGCAGCCAGAACTAACATTGTACTTTCTGAATTCTTTAGTACTGATAAGTATTTTCCTTCTCTCTTAACCTTTTCTCCCTGCAGCATGGGAAGGATTATCATATAGGTGTCCAGTTCCTTTAAAAAATTGTATGTATCACACAGAATAGGGCTTAGGACACTTGTGAGGTTCATATTGGCTGAGTAAAGTGAAAGCCTTTTTGGCCTTGAGGGATTTATGCAAACCACTTAGAAGTCAGTCGTATGTCCTTTGAAGACTTGATGGTGGACTACAAGGGTTGGAGGGGATCTCTTAAAGCAGACATGGAAATGAGTTCTCTATAATAAAAAAAGCACTCTGAGTATACTATAACTATGTGTTAGGTGCTTTTGCTTACTATGGCAGGAAAGAAAGAGTTAAAACAGACAAGGAGAAGTGAGAAAAAAATGAAATAGAAGAAATAGGGAAAGGGAAGAGCAAAAAAAATAACAGGAAAGGATGGGGAGAAAGTGAAAGAGAGAAGAGAGAGAAATTAAGAGTGAAAAGAAAAAATGAAAGGAAAAAACTGTAAGGAAAAGCAAGAAGAGGCAAGGACAAAAAGAGGGAGAAAAGAATCCTTTCTTATGTCAAAGCTGCAGAGCTTGTCTTGGTCATAATGTATGTTACCGTGTTGTTTCATAAAGTTTAATTTGGTTGTGCTTTTTTGCCACTTTACAATTTATATGGTAGTGATCATCACGAGTAGAGTAGGAATGTACATCCTGTAACACTCTTCTAAGTATTTCATTCTAAAGTGAGCTGGATGTCATCAGATAGACCAGCAGATGTCTACAGATTTAAGGGCCAGATTATGTCAGCTGTTAAGGATGAAGTGGAAGTTTTAACACTGACCATATGTGCTTTTTAATTGACCTGTGGATTTTAGGGTGCCCTTATACTCATGTTGCTTGTACTATGGACAGTGATGGTAACAATGGTAATTTTTGACTGTATTTGAGAAACAGTTCCTCACTGTGTCATTCTTCTGAAGTCTGCAGACTAGTCTAGGACAGAATTTTATGAGCAGAGGAGATTTTGTACATCAGAAAGAAAAATATTTTATTCATGTGTTGGTTTTCGGACAATCATATTCTGGGCTATATTACAATAGCACAATAAATCGCTGAATACACTGTCTGCTGAATATGACCTCACCATGAAAAATTTGATGCATTAGAGTAGGAAAGGTTGGAATATATCAACCTTAGCTGACAAGGGACTTTGAATTTTGACCTAACATGGATGACCTTTGTGTGCAATAAAAGTGAGTTTAATCTCCAGGTCAAGGTTGAGGTGAATGGTAGGGCAATGTGGATTGGTTTGTGCTGGATGTGGCTGGATCACACCTAGCAAGCAAGGAAAATTGAAGTGTCTGCATTTTAGAGCAACCAAATACTTAGTGACATAAAGTTTTCTCCTATCTGTTACACCACATTAGAAAAATGTGCAGTACCTTAAGACAACTAACTCTTCAGCAGGTGTAGGCTGATTCATTTGAAGCTCAGTGCTTCAGATAGAGAGTGTGAGTTATGCATGTCCTGTTCCTATAGATCACTGAATAGATAAGCTAAATAAAATTTCTCCTCTAGCATGTAAAAGAAAGACTGTCAAGTGTATTGCCTTGCTATGAAAAGGGAGAAATCTGGAAACTTTATTTCTTTGACAGCTAACTTGTCTTTGGAACATCGGAAGTTTATTCCTAACTGGCTTATCCTTTTAAAAGGAACACAATTAAGAAAGCTCTGATCTGTTTCACTAGGCAAATACAAAGAAAACAAGTCCGTTTGAGCACTCCCTTGCTGTAAAAGGTATTTGATTATAGAAGCTAAGTTACAAAATGTTTTGGGGGTTGCCTAGGTTACATAATAAAGACGTATGGATTATTTAAATAAAAGATTGTAGTGTTTTATAGTAATCACAGACAAAATATGTATTTTTAACTGGCTAGTGTTCCAGGAGTGCTTTTTTACTAACACACTAGTGATACATGTCCTGAATGCTTTACACAGATAAGAGTGATAGTGGTGGTGCTGGAGGAAGGAGAGTGTTCTCTTTAAATCTCTTTAAATCAGGCAGGAAAAAAAAGTTTGAGACTAATGGAAAGAACCTCTACTGCTTTAATAGAGCCTGCAAAATATATTCTCCAGGACTGATCAGCTCTGAAGGCTCTGGAGGTTTGATGATTGGAATGGCAGGAAATCACGCTTTCAGGACATAACGAATTGACTAGGCCATCCATCATTTGTTAGCATGCGCTGAAACGCTGGGTTTGTGTGCACAGGTCTGTGATTTAGTAAATACTTGGGAGATGAATAGAGCTTACACACAAGGGAAGATATTGCTGTCCTTCAGCAGCCTTAGACACAGATCCCTGCTGAGAAGGCTGTCTGACAGCAGCTCATCAGTAACTGGCCTGTCACAGTCAGTGATGCCCACCAGCCATCCCCAGTATATTAAATGCATTTTTAATATCTGCTTCAGTAGACTTAATGAAGAAAATTTAGTTTCCATAGTCTGATCACTGCTTCCTCAAGTGTTTTAAAGCATTGACTGAGGCACTTCCAAGAAAGAAACTGTGCTGGTACCTGGGGAAGTTGATTGAAAATGAACGTGAAACAGAACGCAAACAGGAATGCTATTATTCAGTATCCTTAAAGCAAAACAAAAATGTTTGGGAAAAGTGCTCATCTTCTTAGAAACAATTGACCCTCCTGCAGAGGGTCCTTATGCAGCATGCTGTACTAGCAGTAGAGATGCAGTGCTGAAAAAGGTGTGTACACAGTGATTCTGTTTAGTGTGGCTGGGCTTGCCAAAAGGCATAATTGCATTTCCTAAGCTTTCAGATGTCAGGACTTGGATCAGATCATCATTCTGTCAGGCTTTCAGAGTCCTGAGAAGAGAGCGGGCATGAGTGGGAGGAATGGAATAGATCATGTTTACAGTAATTTTGCTAACTACCATAGAGTTTTTGGTTTTGACATTTTCGCAAAGGATGCAGTTGGTGAAAATCATCGTAGCGTTCCATGATATTATTTAAATTGATGTAGGGAATATATAATAAGACATACTGGAGAATGAAACTTCTGCTATTCTTATAACTTAGCAGGCTCATTGAGAGTTACACAGTATCGATACTCTGAATTGTAAGGAATTGTTTATGTAACTTCCTACCAAATGATAAGGTGCTTTGCTACCTGTATATAGATAAACTTAATAGTTTGAATTTCCTGGGAACTTTCAGGGAAAAGATTCTGTTTATGTAAAGGCAGATGTGTTGGTTTTCATTTTTTTAATGAGATTCAATGCTTATGATACTTACTTCAAGACAGCAAGACAAACAACTTGATTTTGTTGTAAACATCCATTTGATACGTTCACTTGAGCTTTTTTTTTCCCTCAGGAATCCATTCTGTGTTCACAGAAGAGAAAGCAAGTGCTGAATGAGACCTATAAATTTGTTTCTTGTATGTGTCAAAACAGTAATGTATTAAATGCATATTATTATAAAAATTTAAGACGTGTCCTAAACTCTTACATTTTTATAACGCATGGCAATGTTAAATAATACATCTTCTTGTTAGCATCTGTTTGCTGTCATTGTTGGCAGAACCTATGATTTATTACTTAAATTAATGACTACAACCATTTTGGTTCTGATATATGCCCCTAAGCTTATCATATCACTTAATAAAATAACATATAAGCTTTGAGGAGAATCATTTTTAATTGTTTACTTCTGTAAGTTCCTGGTGAAAATATCATGTCTTTCTGCAACATGAATGTCTCAGAAGGTTGTATGCTATTTCAAACTGAATGAAATAATGATAAGGATTGTTTTCAGTAAGAATATAGATTACAGTAACTAATCCTACTAAGAATGTCTTCTAAGACACATCTAATAAAGCATTGTTACAGAAAAAAAAAAAAAAAAACAGCATTAGAAAAGGTTTGGAAAAATACTGCTCTGTTTTCTTCAGATCCAGTGATGGTTAAAAGCCTTGTTCATTTGTTTGACTAATTGGTACCATACAAGTAGATTTCAAACTCCCATTGGCATGCTAAGATTTCATGCTTTATCATTAGTTTTCAACTTGTATTTCATGGAATTCTTGTCCCTGGACTTCAAACGAAGAATTCAAAGTAAGTGAACTTCTTAGCAGGCTTAAATTTACTGAACAGGAATCTGCATTTCTTGAAGGAAAAGTGTTCTGGCTCATAAACTCCTTAGGTTGTGAACCATATTTTGTCAGCAACTAAAGTACTTTTATTGATCTTATCATTTCTTTTTGTATGTATTTCTTAAATTCTAGTGTCCATAACGTTTGAATGTGGTAGTGATTTGATTGGGATACATGATACAGTGCATGACCTAAGCTAAGAGTAAGTAAGTAGCTAAACTAAGACTAGCCCAATTGATAATGCTTCCACAGAAAGCAGAATGTTTTCAAATTTTTCTCTGAGTGAGATTTTTGTGATACCAAAGGTAGTAGTTTGTGTAATGTAGCCTGCCAGAAACTGTTTTGAAGACAACATAAAAACTGACCATATGACCATATAGAGGTAATATTCACTTTTATGACTGAAGGGGTTTTTATCTGAATTAACATGAAGAGTCTTTTGGAGTTCCTCATCATTACTGAGGACTCATGATAATAATGACACCACGTGTCTCTCTTTCCATTTGTGGTCTGCTAGGAGATGGCAGAACATCCTTTCAATCCACTATTGATCTGGTGGTGTCCAGTCCTTTTGCATTTCTTCTGTGGAATGCTTGCATATGTCCTGAGGCTAGAACTGGTGCAGAGTACAAAAACTGATAGCCAGAGAATGAGTGTAGGTTCCTAATGGCAAAACAACAATTCAACACTAGCCATTTCCAGCACTAATATAAATGCATGTTCTCAATCCAACTGGCCTTCAGTTTTCAATACAGGTAAGCAACGTGTTTTCCTAGACAAGCTCATTATTCTCGATACACAAAATATAAAAAGATCAAAAGAAGACATAAATTTCTGTTTCTTACAGAGTTCTAAAAAGTTTTATTTTGAACGGTTGGCAGGTACTCCAAAAAGGCCAAGCAAGTTCCGTTTCAAATACAGTGTTTAATGACCTCATTGGAGTGAGTTTTCTGAAACAGAAATATGTTTTTCTTTATCCTATTATTAGAAACAGAGTATAATTATTGACCAAAAAGTCAGACTACGTTTTTATCTCATTTGTATTGTGTTCCTTTGACATCAGTGGTCTGAGAGAGAAAAAGAAAATGGTTGTTTACAGGATAAATGCATGGTTTCAGTCTGAATTTTTTTCTAGCCATGTCTGTTATTGTGTGCTCTAAGTGTATTTTTTTTTTCAAACAAATATCACTGGTTACTCAATAACTACTATCTACCAGCTTTCTGCTTATGTTTTTTATTTTAATTTACTGTTTACACATGGACCTTACTAGTGATGGGCGATCATTCTTATATGTGATTGTTTTTGTGGCTGTAGGTTTCTGGATGAAGAATTTGTCCATTTATCTAGTGATATTATCCTACAGTTCTAACATTTTCAGTCTCAATAATTTAAAAGTATTATTCAAATGTTTCATCTACTTTGAGAAATTAATGTATTTCTTTGTAGAGTGTTTGGAGTGGGAGTCAAAATTAATTACATGACAGTCATTTGCTTTAATACATTTTGTAATTCTTAGCATTTTAGTCTCTTCACCAAGGGTCATATATCAATGGAACTTTGCATTAGTGGATGTATACTGAAATAACCAGTTAAAATCATTAAAATACACAGTGGAAAGCAACATGCTTAGTTTAATGTACTTCTAAATATTAAATGCAAGTAAAATGGCGTATAGACATGGAGTCATCTGTTATATTTTAGTCTATGAAGCAATAGCAGCGTAAACCTTAACCTCGTAATTTTGCAAGTTCCACTTTATCATGTAGCTGTAAAAGGTAATCAAAATAAATCATAGAAGATGAAGAAATATTTTCTAGAGCTTTCTATATACTTTCAGAAGTGGAGCTTGATCCATGAAATTTTGGTAAGCATATTAAATAATACAATATGATGTGCAACGTGTCAGGTCTGATAAATTATTTTGTATGGGACATTTATACAACATATGGTGAGCTGATATGTGAACAGCTTAATGACTAAATTATGTTAATCTTTCTTGCCATATTTACTTTTCATTTAAAAAGTGGTGTTTTCAATTTCTGATTTTACTTTTTTGTTCATGGATAGATATAAGAAAGGTGTGGGTCATCTCCGAGAAGCTGTGACAGTGATCCAAGGTTCCTCAGCTGTGCAGTGTACATAACACAGATGTTGGGAGAGTCATCTGTCAGCTATGCCTCTCCTATGGAGTTAGAGTTCTAGGGGGAAAAGAATTCGACACAGTGCTGTCACTGTTACATTTTCACAATGGAAGAGCATGCAAATATTCAACCTCCTGCTTAGCAGTAGTGCCCTGTCTAATGTCTGTGCTGGTTAGAATAAAAAAGTAGTGGGTGCATCTAGGGCTCATAGATCTGACAAAGGTCATGCTATGCTGGGCATTTGAATTGGAAATTGTCTGGACTTAGATTTTATAAAGCTCCCACTGTTGTCGGGGAAAATTTCAGCAGGGTTTTGTCCCTAGAGAGGCCTCTTAGGCCCTTTTCTGTCCTATGAATGAATTTAGATGTGAGGGTTTCTCTGCCTTAAAACTGTTAAGTTCATTTTGCATACATCCCCAGAGAGAAAAACTGGCAGATGCTTTTGTCTTGGAAGTGTTTAAAAGAAAACTGCAGAACAGGAACAAGGGAGAGAAGGGGCCCTGTGTGGAGTCCCAGAACATTTTGGAAATGGCCAATATGCAGTTTTCATCAGTACTAAGGCGGGGCACAATATGGTGCCTGTAGCTCACTGGGGAATATGAATGTTGATTAAGCATACTCCCAGGCTTTGAAATCCTGAAAGCAGTGTCAGAATAATGGATGTTGAGCAAATGTCAAGCATTTGTTAATTTCTCTGTTATTTGGAGTTTATCTACCATGATCAATCAAATAAACTAGTGCTTCTCTGTTGTGGCATGTGTCATTGATATGGTGATTAGGGTGCTAGAGAGGCCTTCTGCTTTTTTTTTTTTTTTTTTTTTTTTTTTTCTGTTACAGGTAACAGATTACAGATAAACAGCCATAACTTTAAGTTAAAGAATTGTTTGACATTGGTTTAATGGGAAGTGATACAAAAAACTTAACAAAATACTTTATGGTAGTAAAAGAAAATAGTACTTGCATATCTGCTAAATTCCATTGTTTCTGTTTTTGGCCTTAAAGCTTTACTGTTGTGGGGAAGGAGAAATTACTTCTAAGTGAAAGTTGATTTGAAGAAACTTACTTAAAAGGAGAAGTTTGAAAACAAAAGGTATCCACCCCAAATCAATATTGTTCTATAGGTTAGCCTCCTTTTTGCCTCTCAGTCATGTAATAATTTCAATAATATAGGTCTCAACATCCTTATTTTTGACTGGGGAACATTCAGGTGCCCTTTCGTTAAAGGTGGAGAGGATGACTCACTTTTTTATAAGAACATGCACTCTTTTTTAAGAGATAAGTTGTTGGTTACTGACTAACATACAGAAATGTTAACGGTCCAATCTAGAATATTCTTTTCCTCCAACTTCTCAATTGCTATTGTCTTCTGGTATCCTAGTTGTGCTAATTTGCCATTCTTAAGAGTTAGGTAAAATACAAAGACCTGAGAGTTAAATGTGGAGAAAAAATTAAAAATAAATCAGGAGAAGGAAACGGCACTGTGGCATTTGCTGTTTTACTGTAACATATTAACACTAAAGTATAGGAGTGGATAAAGTTGGAATGTTTTGTTTGGGCCCTTCCTGAAAGCTACCCGAAGGATGTTAATTATCAGATTACACTGAATTCTAGTGAAGTTTACTTACCCTCTTCTCACTGACTTTTTTTTTTTTTTTTGCCAAATCTAGTCTTTATGTGCTTTAATGTTAAGACAGCAGTGTATATTTTTATTACGTTTTTGACTACCCAGAAATTTAAGAAGTGTCAATGAGTCACACTATATGACTTGATACATATTGAGGTCATATTCAGTTTATTTTGACATAGAGCAAATGTTTGATGTTGAACTAGTTTTCCTTATTCGTTAGTTTCCACATTATTTGTTTACTGAAGCCTCTAGATCCATTTTACTGAGACCAGTCAAATTTTGGTGCTTAATGAAGTTGATGCTATGCAGTGAACCTACTGACTGTTTACATCAGCGATGACTTTGTTTAGCTAGGGCATGGAATCAGACTTCTCCCAGCCTTTATTGCAACAGCGCAGGAAGCAAAGGTGGGTCTTTGTGGCCATTTTCAGAGCAGTACAAAGAAAATTTAAATCCTCAAGAAAGTAGTTGAAGAGAAGGGAAAATTCTATTGCTAGAAGTGGAAAACGAGGCTAAAGCTTTAGTACAGAGTAATATGAAATTGTGAGCACCTCATGTCAAACTTTCTTCTGTCGCCTGCCAGTAAGTGCATTTGTCACACTTCTAGATAGGAATTTTAAAAAAGAATTCTGGAAGACTACTTGTAAAAAGGAATGGCTGGATTTCCTTCTTAGTGCATTCTGCCATACCTCCAATGTTAAAACTAGTTTATTCTCTCTATGTAAGCTATTCCTTCTAGAAAGATATACCTGAGAAGTGCAATCAACTTTATGTTAAAGTGTAAGATTTCAATTTTGGAAAGACTGAAGTAGACTTTGTAAATATATGCATGTATAATACAGTAACATAAAGATACAAGACAAAATAGTATGCTGTCAGCTAGGTAGAGAGACAACAATTATTCTGTTTTATTACATTATTATTACAAGTAACTTTTAAATTATAAACTTGAATACGCTCTGTAGAGTTTAAGACTGAAAACTAAAGTGGACTAGCTGTAAATGTGTTTATTTTTTGCCTTAAATCAGTATCATTACTCAAACTGGAATTTACTTAAAATTATACTTCTATACAATCCATGCTTGGTGGAGGTAAAATTCTTTAAATTATATCCTGCATGAGAAACTTCAATATGATCCTCACTTTTTTAAGGAATTAACCATTTTTTATTAGTTTACTGGGAGATTTTTTTGACTTAGGGTGTTCAGTTTTACCCTGGAGATAGCTGTGCAACAGTGTGTGTGCTTGACATGTGATGCATGCAAATGCTAACTAAATACAGTAGCAGCATGAGGCAAGTGTCATTAACAGTAATTTATGTAATGAAAGCCACCTGGCTGTCTTCGTAATTAATTGCTTGTAAATAATAAATTTAAATATAATTTATAGTTTTCTAAATTTGATTATATATTTTTAGGAGCAAATTGTTTAAGGGTGTTTGGGGATTTGTTTAGTTTCAAATTGGCACAGATATGCATTTTACATACAGGCTAATTTTTTAACAAAATGAACAGTCTAATTAGCTCAAAAATTGTCATTTACTAATAAAAATAGTTTTGTATTCATAGACTTAAAAGGAGAATTTTAGAGAATGGCAAGGATATGTAGTTGGAAGGATATGTACTAAGATTATCAGGCTGATGGTGAGAGGCAAACTCTATTTGACTCCTCCTATCAGTTTCTTTTGTCAGTGAACCCCCTGACGATATGATCAAAGGGTACCAAAAAGGTTCTGGTATGCGTAACATGAAAAGGTTTGAAAGTCATTCAAGTCCTATGTAAGAATATCTTTTTAATATTTGTCTAAATTTTAATTTCATTTTTAGCATTGACATTGTACTTTTAAAGCCTGTCTTGTGAATATCCTTTATATTTACTTACAGGTATTTACTTACAAGGGTCTTTGTGTGGTTTTGGCATTTTGGTAGGTTTCAAACATGGAACAGTTGTTTTTTAGTTCTGGAAGGACAAAAAATAACAGTATTTCAGGGAAATTATTATCTACTTGCTTACTAAGATAAGACCAAAGGGTAGTTTCTTTTCAGGTGGAAATAGCACCGTTCTATTCCTGTGCTGTCAGAGTTCCATCTTTAACCGTAGAATCTACTGCTGTTTATCCGCTCTGAAAATGTCCTGCTGTTCTCAGCATCAAGTTGAAGTGAGGGGGAAATAGCAACTTTCTTCTGACTTCACTTTTAACTTTGCAGGGACTTGATCAGAAGTACTTTGTAACAATTAGAATATTGCTTATTTTGAGTTACACTTCTATTACTACTGCCAAAAGTTAGTTTTTGTATTGATGAAAGGAGGTAGACTTTAATTCTGCAGAGTGAGCATTATTTTGTGATTGTTGCCTGTGTTGATAATTTGTGTTTACCTCTGCATTTTATTTTTTCACATCTGATACAAATCATGTGTTGTCTGCAGTTGTTTTAAAATATATTGACCGTTACAACGGACACCAAAAATCAAGGTGTCTACAGGAGGAATTGGTGCCCTGTTCTTAAAGGAACTTCTAAGTCCTTCTAAATGAAAAATCTTTCAAACAGTATCTAATACTGGCAATTTTCCTCTGTCTGCTGCTAGAACTTATTGGCCAACTAGGTCAGACATTATTAAAGTTCAAGTGGCCCAGTGGGAGAAGTAATGGCCTTATGCTACTATGAATTTTAAATGCTGCCATTTCTATGTATTGCACCATCATCTGTTCTTGCACATCACTAAATTGCATAGAAGTTGTGAGACCAACCAATGTCAAGGTCATAGAAGTGATGACTCTTCTCAAGTAGCCTTCTCAAAGCTTTGTCATAGTTACTCTCATAACCCTGTCTGTAGACAGCAAAGCTGTATGTATATGCCTGCATTTAATCTATTTTATTATTATTGGATAGAGTGAACTTACAATGCAGGAATTCTTTTGCCTCAGACTCCTTAGTTCTGACTTTTACTTTTAAACCTAACAAAGGTACAAAATCAACTTTGATGCAAAGACACTTTTTTGTAAGTGATTCATATTCAGATCTTTTGACTTGAGCTGTTCTTCAGCTTAATGAACTGGATGTTGCTGAATTTCAAAATTGATTAGTGCTATAGCTCTGCAAGTGAGCTTTAATCTTGTCTTGTTTTTAAATTGGTATCTTTAAGGCTAAAATGAACACGTCAGCCCTTTCACAGGTACTTCTTTTTATCTATATGTTTGTTGTAATTTTATAGCATTAGTACATTTGTAATGGGAATATTTCCCCAATGACACAGTATTGATTTCTGGTTCCCAAATTACTGGAGTAGCAGGAAAGTTCTAACATTGAAAGATATCTGCTTTACAGAATTTACATAGCATTTCACAAGGAGATGTGACAAGCACCTGACTCTCATACTGGAGAATGTGGAACGAAAAAGACAATTTCTACCATACCTGAATTCCTGCAGAAACTACGATTCATTGTTGGATGTACTTCCAAGATAAGTTTTTGACAGTCCTGCTTTGGGATTTCACCCATAACAGCTTCTGAATTTTGGAAATGCGGATTCTGTTCCCATGCACAGTCTTTTAACCATTATCTTTATCATCTTCATGAGTTGGAGCGTTCCATTTTGTGAAAGGATAGCAATGACTCAATGTTCTTTGTAGTTCATATTTACTGTTGTTATTTTTTTTACTGATCACTCTTCCTTTGTTCCATGGTAAAATACATGACATGTAAAACAGCATTTTTAGTCTTTCTATTTGGGGCAAAAAAATGTTTAGATAAAATTAAAGGAAAATAATTACATTTTAAAATGATGAAACAAGTGGACCCTTGTATTTGTACCTAAGATTTTACATTTCCAGAAATCTCAGGCAATGAAGTGGGAAGTTTACTTTATCCCTAAGCAATACCATTAGCCTTCTTGGCCACAAGGGCACATTGCTGGCTCCCAGTCACCCTGTTTTCCACCAGGACACCCAGATCCTTCTCCACAGAGCTCCTCTCCAGCAGGTCAGCCTCTCACCTGTATTAATGCATGTGGTTATTCCTCCCCAGGTGTAGTACTCTGCACTTGCCTTTGTTGAACCCCACAAGGTTCTTTTCCGCCCAACTCATCCTGTTTGGGTCTTACTGAATGGCAGCACAGCCTTCTGGTGTGTCATCCATTCCTCCCAGCTTCATATCATCAGCAAGCTTGCTGTCCTTTCATCCAGGTCATTGATGAAGGTGTCGAACAAGATCAGAACATAGTTTGTCTTTCATGTTGCTGTTGCTGTTGCTGAAACATAAAACCCACCACCTCACTATGCTCACATCCACTGTTTGGTCTCCATAAATGTTCAGCAAGCTTCAATGAATGTCAGCGTGTGCAATTTTTTCTGCATGGAGAAATTCAGTTACAGCCCTTTGCTTCATACAGAATTCCATGTCAGATGCCATTTTGTCACACTGCCCCTCTGCTGCCAACTGTCACACGGCAACAGAATTTAACAGAATATTGTTGGGAAGATTCAAACTCTGCTTCCATACCACCACCATCTGCCTCTGACATTGTAGGTCAACATAGTGAAATAGGAGGCATTACTTTCAGACCTGCCCTTTTATAATAATTGCAGAAGTTGTTGTTTTTGGATTTTCTTCAGGTGAGGCTCTATTAAATAGGAAATACTAAGTTCAGTACCTGAAATCTTGGCTAGATCTGCAAGCATGCTTTGTTGAGAAGAGGAAGGCAAACCAATCCAATTAAAATCTTTTCGTTCTTACTGGCTGCTTCTTGGCCATAGTTTTACATCAGCTGTAGTTGTGAAATGTTGATCTGTCTGTGTTAGCTTATTATCTGCAAGTAGTTTGTACTTCACTGCAGCTCTGCAAACAGAACACTCTGGTGTATTCTCCAGGTATGATAGTGCAAGCAGGAACTCCCAGAGCAGGACCAGGCCCATGCCAACTTTTGATGATGTCCAAGGAGGAAACTCCACAGCCTCTCTGGGCACCTTGTGCCAGTGTTCAGTTGCTCTCCCACAATTTTCTGACATTCAGACAAAACCTCCAGTGTTTCAGTTTGTGCCCATTTCACTGGGCAACACTATAAAGTACCTGTCTCTGTTTTCTTATACCCTTCCATCATGTGTTTGTATACATTGATAAGATACCCCCTGAAATGAGTTACGTGGCAGTATCCTGAACTGTCACGGTTGGCAGCTGTGATCTTTTTGTGCTGTCTTGCAATGCAGGTGCATGTTCATGACTCTGTTCCCTCTCCAAGTACCCTGTACTGTCTTTTTAAGCACTTTTCAAAACCGTGATGTTTCAGCTTGCTGTCAGTCACATCTTGCAATAGATGTTCCAGTTGTGTTTGAAGGAGCTGCTTCATTTTGCCAGGCAGCTTTTATTTTGCTGGCTATTTACGTAATTTTGCCAGTAGAAATGGAAGAGTGGCAAAAAAAAGGAAGTCCATAGAGTGGCAGACAAGTGGTTTGGGTGTTTAACAGGAGAACTATGTTAATTAGAAGAAACACAGAAGCAGCCATATGGAAATATAAGTCTACTTCTCTTGGGGAGGAGAGATCTAGTAAGTGGTAGTAAGGCTTGAAATTTTTGGAATCGTTCTGTTGAAGTAATTCTCTGTTACAGTCACAATATTTACATACTGCAATCCAGTATATATCAACCTTGTTCAGTTCTTGCCTGATTTTTATTTATTTATTTATTTAGTATTTGGGGTGAGTACTAAATGATCTGAACATTTGGAAGCACTGGAGAGGCTTGTCAGACTAAAATGAAGTAGAAAGATGAAATCAAGGACACCAAGGGAACAAAATAGAAGGGATAAGAGTCAAATGTGAGAAGAGAGAGATAATGGTCTTAAATCTTTCTGATATGTCAATGAGTATACTAGGATAATTGTGCAGTAAGTACAATAATGTTCCTGGGAATGGTTTAAAAATACAAAAATTTGTGTACCAGTTGGAGAGAACTAAAACCCAGAATCAAGGTAAATGTTGTTTTGTTTTGTGTTGTTCTGTTATTTAATTTCTGAATCTTTTCTCTACATTCAGTTCTACCATTATGACCATGTAAATCTGCCAGATAATAATAGTTACGTGGAGAGCCATTAGGGGGCCATATGTATCCAGCTCATTTATAGCCTTCAGGGTTGTTTGTTTTGTTTTGTTTTTTTCCAAATAAATCAACTTGAAAAACCATAGCTGTGTATATGTATATAGCCTGTTTAAGTATATAATCTTAACTTCTTTCCTTTGGTCAGCTTATAATGGCCACATCTACATGTTGAAGATTGTCATAATTGCATAATACACCTTTTAGGGACTCATGGTGCATATCTCTTGGCCTCTGTGTTGAATGATGTATAAGAATATATAAAATCTTGACTGTATTGTCATTTGTTTTTCTGTGATCCATTAATTTCATAAATCTATATAATAGTTTATATTGTTACCATTTTTCTAGTTTTAATATTCAGACAATGAATATTCCAGGTGAACATTTATCATGTATGAAGTATCAGAGAAGAAGGCTCAGCTTACTTCTGTCACACAGATGTGCTGGACAGACAAGCCCAAAATAGGTGTTATGGCAAAGATGATAGAAACATGAGATACAGATAACTCAAACTGATAAGCTCATTGCATAGCACTGAACATAGTCTAGTTACTTTGCTCCAAATGCTTCAGCTGGTTTATTTAGAGGTAACTTTATATTGTGCTGCATAGATGTTCTTTCTGTTTCAACTTGAACAAACCATTTAGTCATTCTGTTATTCAGTTTTCTCTTTTCAAAGAAGGCATAAGACTTGCTTATCTTAAATTAATATCTCTGAGGTGTGAATATTGCAAGGAGAAAGGCCATTTAAGTGTGGAGAGAATATTTACATTTAATGTAAATATGATGTAATGTAGTTATTAAATTCCCATGCTGGAAATCTGTGAGAAGAACAAGACTTTAGGCACTACTGAATATTTGAACTACCTGTGTTATGCCTTAGTAGGTAAGCTCGTGAAAGGGAAAATGTTAATTATTCATAGTGCTTTGCTGTACCATAAAACTCAATTTATTGAGACTGTAATTTGTTCAAGTTGCATGTAGTAGGAAAATATATCAGAAGTAATTAATTGTATTCAGGATATGATGAGGTAGATATATCCACAGAGGACAATTGAAAACAGTAGTGGTGTGGTATTGATTGCCTTTTGGGGGGAAAAAAGATCTTGTCCCATTTCTAAAAGTTAACAATTCAGAGAGAAAAATTCCCTCTTGAGAAGAATGCTTTCCAGGTTGCTTCGTTGCCAGGTGTTTGACATTGAGGGGAGCCGTAGATGAATGAAGCTTATGGCAGCTTTTGGAAATGACCGACTCCAGGGAATCTCTGCTTCCTGCTGTGAAAGTTTCTATTTTCAAAGCACATCAGTTTCAGTGGGAATGTTCCAGTGGTCCCATATGCTACTTCTGACAGAGAGGGAAGTTCTAAACCTGAATATGAGACAGCTACTGAAGAGTTTCCCTTGCTGCTAACAAAATGAATTTCAATATGTTGCCAATGAACAAGCGGTATGTTCCCAACTTCTAGTGGAATTTAAGTCCATCAATTATTAATGGCAGTTTTGCTTTGTTTTCCTTTGTCTTTTCCCTTTTAATTCCAGTACCTGCTACTGATAGGACTTTGTGGGTTCTGAGGCTGAAAAAGAATCACCTAAACAATATGCTAGTTTGCTTTGAAACTCTTGCTATATTTTCCTCCCCCCCCCTCGTATGCTCTCTCCTTGACCTAGCAGCAGGAAGCCTTTGTCTGAGGTGTTCATCTGGAACAACTTTTCCACACTTGTTTTCATGTTCTGTTAGATTACAGGGCAGCAGGCCTACCTTTGAAGCTCCCTTCTCTTTTGTTTCTTTGCAGTGCACTCCAGTAATTAACTTTGTCCTTCTTTTATTTGTTCCAGTCAATCGCAGTCCACTCTGCTGAGCATCTTCTCCCAGGAGTACCAGGTTAGAAGTTTTCTCCTTTGTGAGGGTTGACAGGTGCCTAATTGAATGATGAATGTCCCTTTATTTCTTTGTAATTGAACTGCCAGCTTTCTGATTGGTTTGGAGGATGTTCCCTTTTCCACATCAAGCACCGCCTGAGTCTCAGTGGATGGCTGCCAAGCCTACCCATCCATCTGTCTAATAACATCTAGCCTTTGCTTATTTGGTGGACCTGTAATAAATTATGCTAAACCATTATTATTCTGACAATAATAATTTCCCTGTGTTGCGTGGTTCCATGTGCTAAATGTTTGCTGACTTGCACTGTCAGTGCTGCTTTCCATTGCTGACAGAGATGATGATAAATGACCATTGCCGGAGTGGCAGAAGGCAAGAGAGGCAGAAAATGGAGTCATTTATCATGAGATGACAGGTGTCAGTCAAGTGGCAAGTCTCTGTGGAATTACTTTTTGTAGTTTTTCAAATAAGTTGTTTTTAAGCAATGTTCTTCCTGGTTAAAAATGCCAATTGAATTGTAAAACTAGCATACACCAGACTTAGATGGAATTGAATTGAGGGAAAATTAATAAAAAGATTGAAAGAGAGAACAAGTTTTACTTTGCCCCCTGTGGCCTTCAGTAAACTTATTTAGATTCAATTATTGTGACCTTATTGGCTTTTACATACATGGTACATTGCAGTACTCTCTGAAGATGTTCATTTCAATTGAACATCATTTCTGTATAAAATCTAAAATTATAGTTCGGTTTGTATAACAAAATGTAGCCAAGGCACATGTTTGAACAGTCATGATTTCTGTGTTTTGAACAATGACACATTTGTAAGACTGTTTTTCTTTTGTTTTTCAAGAAACAAATAAAAAGAACACATGCCAAGCATCATACTGCAGAAGCAGTTGAAACTTACTACCAAAGGTATGACCTCCCCACCCTAGTTAAGAGTATCATCACTAATTTTTATTGTAATTATAAATAAATTAGCTTATTAGTTTATGATTTTCTATAAATATAAATTAACAATTTGGGATGAGTGTTACAGAGCAGTTCACCTAGAAGTGTTTATCACTGTACATACAGAATTTTTCAGGTTTTGGTCAGTCTGATCAAGAAAAGTTTAACTTCCTTGGCTTTTAGTCCAGATAAACAAATATTACTTTTTACAGTGCATATGAAAGCATTCATTATATACTGCCTACAGTTTGTAATTACATAATTTCAATGTCAAGACCAATGTTAATGATAAGTTCCTTACAGCTAGTGAGCTTGCTCTGTTGCAGTTACTTATACTTTAAAAAAAAAAAAAAAACAGCTGTATTACATTGCAAAAGTTACATACTAAATTTCTGTATTGCCAGCTTTAATTTTTAGATCACTCCTGTTTTATCAACAAAAGTGTCAGAAATGGCTTTTAAGAGAGAATGTCATTTTATGATATTCTAGAGTTATTTTTATCTAAAGCTAATAAAATGTTTGCGACATGTTATAGTTTGTCTGTTATTTTTATACACTTTATTTAAAATATCGCAATGACATAATTGGGGCATAATGATAACTGGTAAAAATATGCAATTAAAGAATACTTTGCAGACTGACATATCTGAAGAGCTTGCATGGCAAGCAAGTTCATACTTGTGATTATAGATGTCTGATATCTGTGCTTAATGTTAATCTGTATGAACAAGAAAAATAAACAAAAAGCTTCAATTTGTAAACAATTAACTACTCTCTGTGCTCTGCAGAATCATACATTTAAAGCTAAGCACAAGCTGATTATATCAGACAGTGGTTGAGAAAGTCTAGTGTGAATTGTGCTCTTTTGGGGGTTTGATTTTCTTTTTTAAGTACTTGTGTAGTTTTGTAAAAATTTGTGCTGGATCACATCATGCTTCTAACAGTGTTGATGTTTGTTTAGGAATAATATTGTTGGTTTAAAATTGCATTACTTTAATATCTATATATATATGGTACCTCCATTTAATTACTTTTAACTAGTATAATTTCAGTGAAATGCCGTATATTAATTGTATCTGTAATAATTCTTTTCTTTGAACACATGCAAATAATTTAAACGATTTTTATGATGATAATATTACTAGTCCCATTACATTGAACCTGACACACAGAACCAGATTTTGCTTTTTGCAAAGCAGCAGTGTTGTTGGTTTCAGTAAGGTTGTAGGTGTGATTAAGTTTGGCTCACATCAGGTGGGAGTATTTGGTCTTGTGTCCCTTTCTGTGTAGTCTGAAGTATCACAGCAGTACATAACTAAGGCATTATGTATGAAGCTGTATGGTAGCTATGCTATTTCTAGATATTTTATATTGCAAATTATCAACATGGCTAAATAAAATACACATGTTTTAAAATCAGGTGTCTTCTGGTTAATATATAGAAAACTCATCTCAATCCCGTTTTAGTAGATTTGCGGTGTAGCATGTCTTGTAGTCTGCAGAGGTAGACTACTTGAGTCAGAAGCTAGTTTGAAATGCTGCAAGCGTAAACATGACAAACATGTTGACTACTCTTTTGTTGCATCCATCTTACAGCTGTATAGTCCATGTGATATGCACCCTCCCACATACAAACAAATAATTGTGCTTTCCTCTGTCTGAAACAACATAATTTTGAATGTAGTCATATCCAGTGGTCTTTGTTGGGAGAAAGCAGAAGTGCAGTTTATTGGAATAGTTCCTGCTGGTCTGCTGAGACTGGGATAGGCTTCAATTTGGACGAACGCAAAGCCAAGTTATGAGAATGATCAGCAAACTTTTCAGAACAGTATTGCCATCAACGTGTGAAATCTGTTAGTGCATAATAGAATTGCGAGTAGCACTCCATTGTCAGCTGTAGCTGTGATGTTTTATCATCTGGGTGCATGTTTTAGAACATCAGTCTCAAATAAGTCTTCTTGGTTTAGTATTTTGTTCTTTAACCATCTTTAACTGTCCCCCTCCATTATAAATTTTCAAGTGTTCAGATTTACATGAGACATCTTATTTTGTGTTTTTACATAGAATTGAAATACATTGCAGCCCTAAGCTTTTTTCAGTTCCTTTATTCATTGAGCCTCAGAATAACTTTCAAACAAAAAGCCATTATGCTCTGTAAGGAGTTACATATAAAGATGTTAAACCCATTTCTCAGAAAGGTAAAATGATGATAATATCTGTAGCTAATGAGCAGAAGAAGGCCTTCTGATGAATAGATAATGACAGAACTAGAAAGGCTGTGGCCTTCTAATGATTTGCTATATAAATAAAGATGGGATAAACGAGCAGGTTCAGATGTTGCTAACTATTGTTCTTTTCCAAATTGCTGCAAAGCAGAAAGTGGCTTCCAATAGCATAACTTCATTCCATCTACTCCTGAAAATAAGATCTTTTGTAGATCCTAAATTCTTCTTTTAGTATTTCTTCTAATATTCATCACAATGTTAGTTTTATTTTTATGCCCTGATTTCACCAGAGTAAGTCTCTAGTATTTAAGCTATTACCTACTATTACCTCAATTGATAAAATCTGTGATTAAACTTCTGAGTGTATTTTTTGTGCATAGTAACAAGTTGAACAAGATGTACAGTGACTTGCACCGTGTAGCTGAAGATCACGTGGAACTCAAAATCCTTTCAGTGAATAACAGAGATTTTTGTTCTGCATCTTTGAATAACACAGGTATAATTTGTTTATAGGGCGTTAAGCTGAAATTTTTTTGGAAGACTGTTGTCTTGATTTATTGTGTGGTTTTTTTTTACCAGTAACTTAAATCAGATCGTTGTACATTGCAAATGAATAGGAAGCAGTGTTGGAGAGTTTGTGATTGTTTAAAATACTTATTAATTAGAATACTTCTCATGAAATATGCTGTACTGGGCTGTACAGGAATCACCTCTCTTTGTCTTGCCTAGGTACCTGAACAGGGTGATGAAAAATGCAGCTGCCCCTGTTTTACTGGAGCTGGCCAATGAGGTAGTAATCTTCGCTTTTTTCTTTAATTTTCCAAATGTAAAACCTAAGGGGCATATCTGTAGTGACTTTACTGATAAACATAATTAACCTGGAATAAATGGTTTCCGGGCACATTAGACATTTAAAATTGTTCCCCAGTCTGTTAGTACTTATAACAATTAGACAAAAAGCCTCATTTATTAATAAGTCTGTTAATATAATTAGTTGCGTAAGTTCAAGAAGAATGTGTAAGAAACTGAATTTTTATTTTGCTGGAAATTTCAGACAGAGTATAGGTTTTTAGCACACAACTTCACTAAAAGTTCCTATATTGATTAAGTGAAGTTGCATCTGTTAACAATTTTTACATAACAAAACTAAGATTTTTGTTTGAATACAATGGGTTCAAACAGTTCATTTTCCTGACTCCTTTTAATTCTGTTCATACAGATTAGAGGATGACTAATGAAAACTGCTTAATAGAAGAAAATTAAGCAGAATAAATTCCTCAGGATAGTCATTTGCTAGAAAAGCTGGTCTGTGAAAAGTTTGGAATGGTTGCCATTAAAGTCTGACAAATTTAGCGATACTGTTTATTAAGTACAATATGAATCTGGGGAATCAAGGTATTAAAATCTACTCTCTAAAGCACTACCTCAAAGAAAACATTAAAAGTTTGAAAGAGTGGTGGTGAGCCTCCTAGAAGAAAAATCAATAACTTACCTACCCTTTACGTTCAAAAATATTTATTTACAATAATAATAGCAATACTCCATGGAACTGCTTATACAACTCTCAAAGAGATAAAATGAAATGTGTGCTGGTTTTTTTTGTTGCATTTTAATAGAAAGTGTTAGAAGGAGGCAGAAAATTAGTGTTTGCTTTAGAAATGATATGGCAGTATGAACATTAAGTGTTGCAATAGCAGCAACTTCTGCATATTATATTCGTAAGAAAGAATGGTTTCTCTCTCATGTACATTGCTGCAGCTAGCAAATGAGCAATTACCTATCAATTACTAGAAGATATTAATGGTCTGCGAAGTGTCCACATACCTTGATCATACTGTTATCACAGAATAAAGGATTTGTTTCATATTAGTAGTAATGTGTTGCTTTTTCTTTCATTATTTTAACTACTTCTGGAAGAAACAGGTCTTAAACTACATTCTGTTCTCAGAACATAAAGTATGACCTTATTAAGAATTTAAGTGAACAACTTGTTTCATGATATATTGCACCTATATTATATGAGAACTGTCTTCAAAATATTTCAAGCACAAAGTAATCTGTGTTACTGGTTCTTTGTATATTTTTTCCCATTGATTTAGAGATAATGCATATCATTTCTGACTCTAGTGAGCATATCTTTGTTTATATTACACTAATATGCCTTTGCAATACAGATCAAAGTTTTCTCCAGTTCAGAAATAAATAAAAATCAGATCTAAGACGAAAGGAAGATGTACAAAGAACTTATCTGCTTCTGATTTCATAGTAGCAGATATATAAGAAAGGCAATGCATTTTGTGACTGCTCCCTAATGTGTTAGTGAAATGTGGCAATAACCAGCACCAGATTACTGCTTCCAAACAATCAAGCTGCCATTTTTATATGATAGTTAATATTTAAATGACATACTCTTGCATCTGCTGACAATTGATGTAATGGTAATACTTTATGAGTCAATATATATTTAATCAGTGGAAACTGTAAAAATTGATGAGAAAAATGTAACATAGGTGCATTACAGTGTGTAGCAGCTCTGTTAAATAGGAACAGCTCCATATTACTATCTTTTGGGGTTGGTTACTGAAGGTTTTTTTGAGGATTTTTGAGACTTTTAAGTTATTATTTTATTTTATATGTAGTTCAAATGGACTAAAATAAATCTTATTTCTGTTAGATAGGAATAATTAGTCACTGTTCTCTTCTTACAAATATTTTCAAGTGAGAGTTGAAGCACTATGAATTTTACTTACATGCTAAATTCTGACATGAAGCATGATGGCCCTATTTCAAAGAAAGATGGACACATGATTAATATGAAAATTAGGGAGATGCAAGTACCTGAACTAATAAGGTAGTCCTTATTCAGGCTGGACTACCTTCAGTAATTTCACCATTTTTCATGTGTCAGCTCTGATGTGGGTTACTGGAAAAAAGCAGCTTCGTTGAAAGCATTTCTCTCTACTTGGGGAATTTAAGGGCATCCAAGTACATACATATTTGGAAACAACATATGCATAAATGAAACCACCTTTTGTGTGTGTGTGTATCTAGTTAATCAAGTTAAAATTTTTTGTACTAATATTGAACTTGAATACATGTCAAGAAAAATTCACTGTGGCAGTGAATGAGCAAGGTTTACTGTCTCATAGTTAAAATTCCAATTCAGTAAGGGAGTATTATAACGAAATCTAAAAAGCTATTGTAATTTCAGGTGGAGCTGCAACATACAATTTCCGTACATATAAAAAGTATTAAAGTGGAGGAAGGGCGTTGTTTAGAGGGAAAATTTAAATTCTAAAGAATTTTTTACCTAGTCCAGCACATCTGTTGGAGGTGTTTTATTCAGCAAAACTAAGAAAAATCTGCTGATGGTATTAAGGCTATGTGGTATCACCTGATGGGTACTACGTGTAATAA